>NW_006436286.1:263758-267303 GCF_000325575.1 Pteropus alecto | reverse complement strand
GAAAAGGAGAAGGGAGGGAGGCGGCGTGTGCGCAGCAGCTGCCTGTGCGCACCGGTCGGGGGGCATGGCAGGGGGCTGCGGGCTCCTGGCTCCCCTCCTTCCCAGCCCACCCCTCTCCCTCCCCACATCTCCGGGCCCAGCCCAAGTGGGCGCAGGGCAGGCGGACAGCAGGCTGGGCCTCCCTGTCTGATTCAACCATCCGGGGCCAGCAGGGAAGTCAGTGTTGCTGGGTCCAGCCTTTTCTTTCAACATCACAGACGCACTTTTGCTTGTAATTCGTTAGAGCCTACGGGACCACTGTCACATAGATGGTTCTCGTCACATCCGAAGCGTCCCACGCCTGTGCTCGTCTACCACGTCGCCGTTTATTCTCTTTGGTCCACCTTTTGTTGTTTCCTTTTACCTTCTTCTATTTTAGATTGACTAATTTTTTATTATTCCATTTTATCTCCTTTTTTTGGCCTGTTGTCGATAACCGTTATTTTAT
Organism: Pteropus alecto; assembly: GCF_000325575.1. Taxonomy (NCBI): domain Eukaryota; kingdom Metazoa; phylum Chordata; class Mammalia; order Chiroptera; family Pteropodidae; genus Pteropus; species Pteropus alecto. The sequence goes on along the minus strand of NW_006436286.1, from coordinate 266,816 downwards.
TGGTTGCTTTAGTGTAATCACAGTCGGCCTTTAACTGACATTATGCTGTGAGTGGCAAAGTTTGACTTGAACACCTTGCTCAGTCTCCAAAGCTTATTTTTAATCTCTCCTTTTTAGGGCCTTTTATTAGGTTATGTAGTTGGTTTCTGTACAGAATTCTACAGCAGAGAATAAAGAAGGAAAGAGACCTCATGTTGCAGAGTCTGACTTCAGAGACCTCAACTTTGGAGAAGTTATCCTGGTCCAGACAGAAAGAAATGACACTCTTTGTAGGTCGACTCTTTAAATTTTTGTTACCACTGTTCAAAAAATAGCTTTTCTTGGCCAGTTATTTAGTCCCTTTTAAATAATTACATGATAAAATAGTATTTTCTGGAAAATATCAGATAACGCAAAAGCTAAACAGAAAGGAAATTCCGAAGGCTGTTGTCAACACATCTGCGCATAGCCTTCAGGACCTTCCCTGCCAAGCCGGACACGTACGTGCACGCAGACGCACCAGCCGGTGTTCGCTGAGCGGTCACTGTGTTAGGCAGTTTGTCTCACCGTTAACGTGGGTGGTTTCGCCCTCACAAATTTGTGTGGCAGGCGCTGTTACCATTCCCTTTTTACATGAGGAAAGTGACTTGCACAGAGATTCATAAGTGTGTACGGCCTCTCAACTAGCACGCGACGGCTTTGACGTTCGAAGCCAGGCGCTTCTGGCAGAGCTGTCGCCCGAGCCACCACACTGACTTTCCTGTCACGTGCACATGTTTTGATAGACAGAAAACAGCTCTTTTCACATTTCGTGTGTGCGTAAGTTTTCCGTACTATAGTCACACTTTTGTACCCTTGAATCTTGGCCTAAGATTCTCATAAGTAGTAAAATTGGCCACTTGGAGGTTCCCGAAATCTCTCCCTCCCCAGCACCCTTTCCTGTCCCTGCCTGCCTGGTCTCTGAGGCAGCCGCGGTGGGCTCACTTTCATAGCTAGGCTATGTAAGGTTTAAAAATTGAGATTTTTCTGGCTCGCAGTCAGAATGACCGTTTCTGAGGCGTCCCGAGAAGGCTGGGACTGCCCCACTCCATGGTCACCTTGCGGCGGTGGTGAAGGGCACAGGGATCCACGTCGGAGTGAAAGCCTGTGGCATCTGTGAGCTCACAGTGGTTTTGTGTTGCAGACGGGCTCCTGGTGTTGTACGCTGTGGCCAACACTGACACCTGCTGTCAAGCAGCGAAACTGCGGCTCAGCTCTGTGAGCCACTGCAAGTGACGACCTCGGCCAGGCCCTCCCCTTCTGCTCCCGGCAGCCCTGAGCTGCTGAGAGCAACGAGGCTAGGTGGCCTGTCTCCAGCTGTGGCTCACTCAGCTTTTGCTTGTCTTAAGCTCTCCTGACGTAAGACATGTGAGAGGGAGCCCCTTCATATCTGCACCCTTCAAAATCCCAAACCCCTCACGCGCTCTCTGGGTCCACCTACAGCCCCAGCATGTTCTCATCGACAGGCAGTAAATCGGCAAAGCGGGGAGAGTAAACACTAGCATCCTGGAGAGCCGAGTGTACACAGGTCACTATGGAACAGGCGTTTCTTAGCTGCACTTACAGATGAGGAAACCGAGGCTTGTGCAGAGCCGTCCGTGCAGGGAGAGCTCAGAACAGTGTGAATTCAAATACTGTACTTTTATCATGAGACGTTTTTGTTTAGTGGCTAAGTAAGTAGGCCCTGGAGTCATACTGCCTGGGTCCCACTCGGTCCCCTACCAGATTCTAAATGGGTGACTTCAGCCGAGTTGTTTAATGTAGTATGACTCATTTTTTGCTCATCGATACAGTGGGCATAATTATAGCACTTTCCTTGTGAGGCTGTCGTGAGGATCAAGTGGGATTATATATAATGCACATATGGCAGGTGATATATAAGTTGTTGTTATTATGATCAAGAATGAACATATCCTGCCTTAGTTACTAGGTTTCCAGGGAAGAAAATAAAGTGTCTTCATGGAACATTTCAGCATCAAGCCATGTATTTTTGGAGCAAGTCCCCTCTTTCTCCCCTTGCTCTCGTTGGCCTAGGGTGGGAGTTACCGGAAACCATGTCAGGGTCTGGTTCCGCCACCGCAGCGGACCCAGCCGTGTCACCCCACAGCCTCCCTGCTCCCTGGCAGCCGGCAGCAGGTGTCCAGGCCTGGGCACCGGCCACTGAGGCCTTTGTTTCAGGTACTGGGTGGTGCCCGATGGAAGGTGTGAGACACACCAGAAAGTTTCTACCTGGCGGCGGGGTTGCCGACGCTTTCAGTTGTCTGCCGTTCGGGAGGGAAGCAGGACAGAGCTGGACAGCCAGCTCCAGAGGTGTTGGCAGAGCTGGGAAAACACTTCAGCAAGCTTCTTTTTGGGGGGGACCCTCGGCCTCCTTGTCCTTAAAACAGCCAATGAGGCCGTGGCAGGAAGCGGGAGTGAAGTGAGGCAGGGTGCTGGCCGGAGCCGCGCCGGGCAGAGGGGCGCGGGGCCCTGCCTTGGGCGTCAAGCCGCGCCCGCTGCTGCGTGACTGCATCTCCCCTGCGTTCCTCGCGAGGCGCCCGCGCACCCTGGCAGCTTCACCCGCGTAATCGCGGTTCAGATTTATAAATGCGTAGCGTTTCTTCCAGCTCAGTCTGCGTGGCCCGTCCATCTGTCCATCCGTCCAACCATCCGTCGTGCTTTCATTAGGTGCCCGACCACCCCCAGGAGCTGATGGTACCTGGGGGACCGAGGGAGACGGGCCCGAAGGCCACATGCTGCGGTGGGCGTGGCGCGCGTCAAGACAGGAGGCAGGTCTGGGGACTCAAGCAAGCGACAAGCAAGCGACGAGTGAGTTTTCAGCGCTTGGCCATTGCTCTGGGAAGCTGAGTTGCCACGGGGTACGGTGCGCCCCGGCAGGACCACAGCCAGTGTGATGTTCAGGTGCGCAGGTGCCGCGGCGCCCACGGCCGGGACGACCGAAGTCACCCCTGGCCGCTGGCAGTGGCGCTCTACAACGGAGGTGGCCCAGGCGGCGGCGCCAGGGGAAGGACAGCTGTTGGGCGCCTGCTGGCCGCCGCAC
>NW_006436286.1:248649-263689 GCF_000325575.1 Pteropus alecto | reverse complement strand
GCTTGCCAAGGGCCTTCTGATTGGCCAGGCTCCCGCCACGTGGCTCACCCAGCCCACAGGCGGCATCATTCTGCTAGAAGCCTACGAATGGGCCTGGGTGAACCATGTGACCCAGCCCGGCCAACCAGAAATCCCTTGGCAAGGATGTCGGGGCCACCCAGAGAACTGCAGAGGCCTGCTGGTTGGTGATGGGCAGCCGGGGACAAGGCGGGCAGCTGCCACCTGGCACCGCAGGGAAAAACTTGCTTGACAATGAAACTGACACTGAGGAGACACAAGGTAGAAGGTCAGGGACACCATTCCGGAATCTGAAGCACTTCCGCCCGAGGCGGCATCCTGTCACGGACTTGGCACTTATGGGAGCCAGGTCTGCTTCCTCTCTTTAAACCAGCATCACTCACTTCCCACCCCTTGAAAACTGTCTCCTGACTTAAACGGTGACACTCCCACTCCTGGAGCTTGGGGCATGGAAACGGGAGGTCCCTTTCCTGTATCATCAGAGAAGTTCCTTCTTCCCGGAATAACGGTCCAGGCTGTTCCCGCAGACTGATGTTTCGTCCGTAGGACGAGGGCCACAGTCCAGCCTGCAGCGCCAGCACCTCCTCCCTCCACTTTTTTGTGCCTGTTTTTAAAAATAACTTCCATCTGCTCATCTGCTTCCTGCACATCCCTGTGCTTCCGTGTGCAAGGCTTCCTGGCCTCTGTCCCCAGCAGCGAGCAAGCTCTTCTCCCGGGTGCCTTCCCTCTGTCCAGTCTTAGCTCTCTTTCCTTGGCTCGACGAACGACCCGTCAAGAACTGTTATCTGTGTTTCCGGACTCACTAGGCAGAAACCATTTTCAATGCCACGGATACTTGGGTGTGACTTCCTGACATTCTGAAGATGGGCGGCTCATCAGAAAGAACTTGGCCTGCACAGATTCTGGGAAGAGGTGCCCCATGCACTGGTTTGGGCTGCAGGGAAAGCTGAACCAAGTCACTTCAAGTAATAGGAACTGGTGACTTCCTGACCACGGTAAAGCCGGTACTTACTGAGAGTGCGCTGTGAGTTAGGAGTTGTGCTAAGCACATCTGCAGGTGCATTGATTTCTCACTTGTTAGTTATTATCATTACCTACCATTACCTACCATTCTGAAGATGAGAAAACTGAGGGACAGAGAAGATGAGAACGTTGCTCCCGGTCTCACAGCTAATGGTGGTCACGGCACCCACCTGTGGGGCTCACCCCAGTATGCTTGGCCCCTTACTTTGTGGATGCAAGGGATTATTGGACTTCTCTGCCCTATGGAAGCTGTGAGCCATGCGACTTGCTCTGGCTAATGAAATGTGAATAGATGTGATGTGTGTCACCCTGGGTGAAAGCTCAAGGATCAGCACTCAATTTATCATGTCACTGTTTCCATCTGCCTGGTGGATATGACATATATGACATATCCGATGCTCAATGAGTTCATAAAAGAAGAACTAAAACTTTATTGAGTCTTAAAAATTTGTGGATTTTTAAATTACCGACCCATGACCTGGACAGTTTAACTGCAATATTAGCAGAGTCATGATTAAAATTCCAGTTAATTTGGTTTCCAGCCAGAATTTCAGCAATTCTGTCTTTCTCTGTACGAACACTAGAGAAAGTAAGGAACCCCAAAATCACTTGGCAGCGACTGAAGTTTTCAGGCTACAGCATCTCTGTGACGTCCAGGCGTCTGGTCACCCTCTCGGCCCCAATGTCTTGGTGGTTTTGAGCACTGATCTGAATGCCAGCCTCCGCTGCTCTGTCCTCCGCCCTTCGCCATGCGGGTGACAGAGCAACCGTCTCCGGCTCCGCCTTCCGTTCTGCTTTCGCACGGCACCTGCTCACCTCGGGCACGTCCTCCTGTCGCCGTGATTCCCCCCTCCGCCCTCGGTTTACCTCCTCACGTTTGCTTCTGCTTCGGGTGGTGGCCTCCATAAACTGCCCGTTCTCTGTATCTTGCATTTTAACCCCCCGAGGTTGAATGTCTGCTTGGGTCAGAAAATTCTGGGCCACTTCAAAGGCTCCTTACCATGGATTCCTAGATCAGGTGGTCACGTGGGTCTCCTGTTCCAATCCGCTGCCAAGAGGACCGGATCGTCTGCTGCCAGACCTGAGGTCCGCACGAAAAGTCCCTCAACCCAATGTGTACAGGTCAAGCCACGCTGTAGCCGCACACTCACTCAGTGCTGATGTTGATGACACCTCAGTGAAATGGAGAAAAGTACCGAAGGGAAAAATAGTCCCTCAAAAGAAAGTGTGTGCGGTGTTAGAGGTAGTGACGCTCTCCGTAACGGGCGCTGTCACCGGCGGGCACTTTATTGGCCTCACCCAGGACACTGAGCCGCAGACGGCGGCCTTGCCCGCCTCCTCCTCGCACGCTCCCTTCCCTCCCGCCAGCCATCTGGCCAGCCCTCGCCTCGCCTGTGCGCCCCCTCCTGCCCCCCACGGTCAGGAGCTTCTTCCCGTGCGGCCCCACCCAGGGGCTTGGTGCCTGAGAACGGGCAGAGCAGAGATCCTGGCTGCCACGCTCCGTCTCGGAGCAAACCTGGCCTGTCTGTTTTTAAATTACAGTTTAATTACACAAATCTTACGTGAATACCTTCTCGTTGTGACAGAGGAATAAAGTAGAGGAAATTCTAATGTTCCTTTTGACCAGGAACCCAGAGCTTGGTCTGAGGCTGTCTCCTGCTCCCTGGTGTCAACCAGCTGCCAGTTTTGCGACCCCGTCTCCGTCTGTACGGTTGCTCTGCGTGCGTGCTTCACATAAGTGGTTCTGCACTGCATGCGTCATTCTGTAATTTGCTTATTTTTTCTCAACAGTAGGTCTTTGCTGTTTCCATGTAATTATAGATTATATTACTGATTATATTATTGTATTACAGATCGACTTTATTTTCTCAAACCATAGCTTACCTTCCATGGTGTCTCTGTATCGCAGTTCTGTAGCCAATCCCCCATCAGTGAACATATAGTTTCTCTTTAAGTGAAAAGACTTTGCTGCAGTGAACACTTTTTTTATGGGCTTCCTTGTGTGAGATCTGATACTGAAAAATGGAATTCCTGGGTCATTTAGATATGTACACTTTTCACTTCAGTAGACTTTATAAAGTCTGAGCCTCCTTTGGTCCCTAACTGTACATATTGCTCTGCCTTCTCACCGGGATCCGAAAGGTAAACACACCAATTCAGGCAGCAGCAAACCAACATTGCCTCCAGGCACCGTGCTGAGGTATTTCCTGCCTCTCCACGGTCCTACAGAGTCTTCCACATATGACGACTACATCACAGATGAGAAAGTTTAGGTTAACAGAGGTTAAGATATTTCCCCATATTCACACAACGACTAGGTGGCAGATTCGGGATTTGCATCTAGGACTGTCTGCTTACAAAGCCCGTGTCCCTAATGAATTTGCATCTCTAAAAGTTTCCAGACTGTGGCTTTGGGTCCCCCAAGGAAGCGCTATTTCAAGTGTCCAGTCATCAAGCAGGGGTCTTGCGTGGGGCGGTGGTCAGCCCTCCCACTGTTCGGTGGCATGGCGTTTGCGAGGTGTGGCGAGAGGCGTGGGGTTTTCTCTGTCTCAGCAGGTGGGGCACGTCACCTGGAACTGGCTTTAGGGACGTGGCGGCCTACACAGCCGCAAGACACGGTGGTTCATCCTGCGTGTCACTGGAGGTCCAAGGAGGTGATTTCCAAAAAGATTAGCATCTGAACTGCTAGACTGAGTAAAACAGACGGACGCCCCAGTGTGAGAGGGCGCCCACAAACCCATCGGGGGCCTCGGCAGGACAAAAGGCAGGAAGGGACACATTCTCTGCCCAACTGCTTAAAGTATAGCCCGGCTCACCTGGGCCCCAGCGTGCAGACGGCAGACGGAGGGACTTCACCGTCTCTGCAGTCACGCGAGCCAGCCCCTCATGACGGACGGAGGCGGTGACAGAGACCGGGCTGAGGCTCTGCTGGTTCTGTCTCTGGAGAACCCTGACAATGACATGGAGGCCCCTCATGACAAAGTGTGATTTTGCTCGTGTGAAGTTAGCCAGTTTGAGCGTCCAGGCAAAAAGGAAGAAGTCGGAAACCAGTCTGCTAGATAGAGTCCTTCGGTGCCTGCCTGGGGATCTCGCCTCTTTTGGTCAGGGCGCCCCGGTAGTCATGCCAGCGCACGCCTGGGCTCTGACCATGTCGCCGGATCCTCTGAGAGGCCACGGCCGCCTCCCCGTCTGCTAAATCCCATGGTAGCGAAAGCCACGTGAATTTGCACCTCACCGCGCCTCCGCCCTGCACTTGGCTCCAGCCCCGTGCCTGCACTTGACTTCCGCGTGCCTTCGCTCACGGTGTCCCTGTGTTCACAGCGCCTGTCACTGCTCATCTCCACATGTTCCCAGATGGACCTCCTCGAGCGTCAGATGTCCCACCAGCGTCCTCAGGCCAGGACTCGTCTGTCTATCCTCCGAGCTCCCACGGCACCACCGCCCTTCCCTGGCCACCCTGCCATGTCTCAGCTTCCCTCGTTCGAGTTCCGGAGGCGAGCTGGCGCAGGAGCTACACTTGGCCGTTTGGAGTAGGGCAGTCCTGAACTTGAACTTTACTCGAACTTGAATTTTACTAATGGTGTCTGACCTCATGGCTCTTTGTCACATTATTCTTGAGAAATCTAAACGATTTCATACTTAAAATGAACCTTTATAAGCCCCCCATAGTGATTTAATATCCCTAATCTTCAGCTGCAAAGTACGGGTAACGAAAGCCCCCTCAGGCTCTGCGAGGACTGGGTGGTGTAGCGGCGCCGTGCCGGAGTCGCCGAGTGCTGGCTCTGCGCTGGGCATCTCCAGCATTATGTACCAGCAGCACAGCATTTATTCCTTTCTTTTCCATTTTCGCGATGCAGAGCTCCTTGAGGACACTGATGCTCTTTCTAGCTGCCGGCCTCAGCAGCCACTAACGTCTCTGTGCCAGCCTCCTCACCGTGCCCCTCGCTTATCCGTGTGTGTGGCTGTGTGCCTGCTCTGGGCCCAGCCCCGTGTGTAGCCTGGGGAGGTAAAGATGAGCAAAGCGAAGTTACTCTGTCCTCATGGAGCTTGCATTTTAACCGGGGAAATAGGCATAAGTCAAAATGCCACACGACAAACTGTGAAGTTTGTCCTGTGGTGAGTACTTGAAAGAGAGGTACGCGGGTGCAGTGCAGGACTTTTCCTGAGCAGGGAGTTCTGGGAAGACTGGACTGAGCTCTGAAGGACTGGCCGCTGGGCGAGAGCACGCGCAAAGGCCCTGGGGTGGCAGGGAGCGCGCCCACGAGGCCCTGTGGCTGTGGCCGGAGCGCGCACTGAGATGAAGCAGGAAAGGTGGCCGCACGCATGCAGTCTCCTCCAGGAAGCGTTCCTGGATCGATGAAGTGAAAACCAGAGGTGCGTCTGAAAAACAGAGTCTGCCTCAGGGCCGTGGGCAAGGCGTCGCCTCGTGCGTCTGTGCGCTTGAGAAAACGACTTCTCTGAGCTCCGAGTGAGGAGGGCCACGCCATCTCCCCGGGGACACCAGGGACAGTCAGCGTCTCTCCCCCAGCCACCTGGCACTGCACTTCCTGTGAGTGTGAACACGTACTTTGATTCGTTCACAGTAAAAGCTCATGAGCTGGGATTCCGCCCATTCAGGATTTTGCCAACTGAAAGAGAAGTCGAGTGGATATTTGGAAGCTCCTAAGAAAGTTCTCCAGCTACTTCAGAAGGATTCAGTTAGATACAAACAATTACTAGGCTAATTATAAGTCACCCGTGCCTATTCATTAAAGCAGGTCCAAGATGCCGGGCAGAATAATGAAGCTGCCTCTCCCTGCAGACAGTCTGTAACTCGGCGCTGCTAATCCAAGTGAGCCTCCTCCTCAGTCAAGCAGATCACTGAAGTGGGCTGGCTGGCTCTTTACAATTAAATGGAGCATCTCTTCTGATTACATAAGCACACCTACAATGTAATAAATTTAAAAATTCAGAACCAGATAAGGAAAAAAGGCATCCATTATATGTGCGTGTAATCCCTGCAAGCACAGCCATGCAGGCCTTGTGATCCCCTCCTAAACACCACGTGAGAGCTGAGTGGCGGATGGAGGCGTGGACGATGCACAGGTGGGCGGTGGGCTGATGCTGAATAGGCACGTAAGTGGACATACAGGTTGGCTTTCTAACCGCTGGGACCCTAACGTGTCAGAGACGCTCACCCCTCCCCTAACAGCCCTGCGCCCCCTGCATTCCCTTCTCTACCCGCCCTAACGCTGTAGGGTCACAGGACTGGGTCTGGTCCGAAGGACAGGTGAGCACGACGAACCTCGTGTCCTTCCCGGGCATCAGACGCCCTTTAACGATCGGCCCACGCCGTCTCAGCCTCGTGTGACTTACGGCGCATAGGACCTCCTTGCGTCCCCGGGGCTCAGAGAGACGTGCGGGTGAGCCGTGTGGCCCGCCTCCAAGCGGGGTGACGGCCAGGCAGGCCTCTGCTGCATCAGGCCTCGGGGACCCGCGGGCCTCTGTCCCCCTCACGCGCGTTGCGCACGGTCGGCTTGTCGTCGTCTCACACGTGTCACATGCGCTTCCCTGTGTCGACACGCGCTCCCTGAAATGCCAGCTGGCAGCTGTGCGGCATTCGTTCGTTCATTCCTTATGTGGCTGCACCAGATTTTTTTTTTTTTTTTTCCATTTCTGTGTCTGTGGGTTTTATCTTTTTCATTTTCATTAAGGTAGTTTCTTAGAAGATAAGTTTTAAAACTGTAACATTGGAAACAAGTTTTTTGACATATTTCTTCAGTGCCTTCCAGAAAGTTATGCCAGTTTTCCACATCCCGTGGTTTGAGGCTATGGCATTCTAGCAGTAATTGGCATTAATATTTAAATAATCTTTGCCAACTTGATAGACGGCCACAATATTTCCTTTTAATTAAATGTTTATTCCTAACGAGGCTAAAGCAGCACACATTGGCCACTTGCTTCTCGTTTCCTTTGTGACTGCGGGAACCTCCCGTGTCCATGCCGCCTTTATCTGCCTAATTCCCACGCACCCCGTAAGCCTCAGATGAGAAGAATTTCTTCCCAGAGACTGTCCCTGACTCATCCAGGAATAATGGTGCCCTCTGCCTTGTCACAGCACCTCCACCCCCCGCATAACAGCATTGATCATACGTTCCGTTCACCTCTGTCCCTGAAACAGCTCACACGGCACCTGGCCAAGTGAGAGAGGCAGTAAATGCTTATTTAATGAGTGGATCAAGTGACAAAGGTAACAGCAATAAAGATGATGTTGGTGATAATTCCTTACGCAGAGGGCGTGATAAAGATGATCGATATTAAAGGCGACATTACAAAGATGGTGGGGCGGGTGCCAGTGCAGAGGGGCTTGTTGTGTGGATGAAGGCATTTACGGTCGTCGTCAGGACGTGGTTGACTGTGATGATGCTCATGTCCATGTTGGCGGTAGTGACGCCCAAGCCGTCGGTGGTGACAGTGGTGACGCTGAGGTGAGTGATAGATGTGTTGGTAGCGATTATATTTGCCTAAACTTTTAGATGCGTGTTTTAAGGAAAAGCTGAGTCACACAGGGACAGTTTGGCTTAGTAAAGATTGTTGGCACACATGTCATTCCCTTGGCCACGGGGACATGGCCATGTCTCTGCCTGGACTTGGCTCAGGTGGAGAGGTTTGATACGCTCCAAATTTAAGAAAGCCAGGCCAAAGCACTCAGGTGATTTGCCTCTGGCATTCAGAGCAATCGTTCATTTCTTCAAAATACCCCTTTGGACATCAAGCCTGAGTGAGACCTCAGCTTAAAAATACCCCTTTAAAAGCAGGGCGGGGGGGGCGGGGCAGGGGACAGCTTTGAGCAGACATTTCACACAAAGAGGTATATAGAAAGACAACAAGCACATCATTAGCCGTTGGGAAAACTCAAAACCATAATGAAACAGTGTAACGTACCAACTGCAGTGCCTGAGATTGAAGACCGATCATGCCACATACTGGAAAGATGGGACACACCTGACCTCTCACACACGGCTGCCGGGTGCAAAACCGTGCAGCCGTCTGGAAAACAAACGGCAGCGTCCTGAAAGCGCAGCCGTACAGCCTCCGCGGCCAGCTCTTCAGCCTGGGTATCTCCCCAAGAAAAATGAACGATAGACCCCACAACTACCTGTAACTCAAACTCGAGAGCAGCATCGTCTGTGATAGCCGAAGGCTGGGGGAGGTCAGCCATCCAGCAGCGGGCGGACTGAGGGCCAGTCGTGCTGTGTCGCGCTGTGTCGCGCTGTGTCGCGCTGCCTCACACACCGGCGTGCTGCTCAGCAAACACAAGTAGCGAACGCCGGCGCGTGCAGGAACACAGACGGAGAGTCGGCCCGCCCAGCACGGCGCAGCCTGCGCGCTGGGCTGTAGCGCTGCCCGAGGACAGGCTGGGAGAAGAGCGATGGGGGACAAGGTGCGACTGTCACCCTCACGCTGTGCGACCCCTTTGGAGAAACGTTTGGTGGCTTCCCATAAAGTGAAACATGCACTTCCTACATGACCTAGCAGTTCACAAGGGAAATAAAGTCATGTGTTCACAAAAATCCTTGTTCGTCAGAATTTTATAGCAGCATTTCTCGCAGTCAGGTGCCATCAACAGCCGGAGCATTAAGACGTGTGACGTATTTGTGCACGGAGGACTTAGCAGCATCGGAGAACGTACCGCTGACACGCACGGGTCGGGGCGCAACAGCGCCGAGCAGGGAAGTCGGATACGTGGAGAATGGCGGCATCTGCTCGGAGGTGGGGCAGAACTAAACTGCAGCGATGGGGCCCAGGCCGAGATGGCCCGGATGTGAGGTCGGGGGCCCCTTACTGCACAGGCTCGCAAGCAGACCAGCTGACGGGATGGAAACACGCTTAGTCTTTATTGGGATGACGGTCACTTAAGTCTACATGCTTGACCAGCTCATAGAACCGTCCTCTTAAAACACGTGCATCTCACCGTCTGTCAGCAAAGCCTCAGTGACGTCGACCGAAGAAAGGAGAGAGAGCGGGGAGTCTGGAAAGAATCGTCGAAGAGGACAGACCCCTAGGGCCTCAGGCTGTGCGCCCAGCCACTGCCTGACACCAGGGCTCTTGCCACGTCGCGTTTACTTTTAGGCAGAGCTCACTGCTGTTCCCCAGGACTCTTCTCCAGCAGGGGGTATTTCCTTTTGCGTTTTCTTCACAGTGAAGGGAACAAAATAGTTGTCAAAGAGCTCAGCTGCATAAATATGAGGAAGGCTTTGTCCTTCCTGCGATGCATCAGAAACAAAATCTTAACGTTATTTTCTCTAACCGTGGTGATTCGCACACAGTTGCAGATCGCCCCTGTAATTATGTGGGTGCGAGATGGGGGGTCACAGGCTGGGTATCAGAGGACCTGGACTGTGTTCTCTGCATGATACCGGGTCCCTCTGTGACCCCAGGCAGGCCGTCTCTTTGATTTGAGCCTTGATCTCCACATCTGGAAAAAGGAGTGGCCTCCTATCGGACTAGAGAGTTACTGCAGGGGACGCATTTTTGAGTTAAAGCACAAGGAAATAATATCTAACTGTGAATGTTATTAAATGCTTACTTTCAGAGAAACAGAGGAGGCATAGGATATATTTTGGCCAAGCGTCCACAGGCTGAGGACACCAGTACCTCAAAGTGACTCTCTTAAGTCACTTGAAATTGCAATGAAGACAGCAGAGTGAGATCTTAGTTCGTAATCCCCAAAACTTAAAATACACACCCACAAAAATGAATTGCTCAATCTTGGGCAAATTGATCCCTCTGTGCCCATGTGTTTCCAACTGTGTGGTTTTAATGATTATGTAGAGGTTTTATAAGAATAAATTGAAATAACTTTTGTGAGAACATATAAGCCGGTGCTGATAAATAGTTGATTTATTAAACAAAATTTGGGCTGGATAAGAAGAACTTGGAGAGTTTCCTCTAAAGTGTAATTATTAGCGCTTCAGAAACTGTCCATGGGTCATGGGAGACAGTGACACAGCAGATGGAGCCCTGAGAACAGCGATGGTCATGTCACATGATCATAAGCGTTTGCTGAGCCAGGCACGGTAGTAACTGCTTCGCCTTGGCGTTTCTCTCATATTCTCGGGAACCACAAGGCATTAGGACGTGTCCTCACCCGCATCTGCAGGCTCACGGGAGCCGGGTTTGCACGACGGCCTGGGCGCCTTCTCAGCCTTCTCCATGGGCACAGCGACAGCCCCTGCTCTTGGAATGGACGGTCCCGGCCGCACTGGGCCCCTTTCCTCACGTCTGTGCCCTGAGTATTCTCTGGGAGCCTCCCGCCGGGCCCCCTGCTTCCCCAGACTGCACCTTGTGTCCCCTCTGCACCCTGGGGCCGCAGGGCCATGCCCCAGTGCCAGCCCCTGCCAAGGCCGGACACGTGTGTCCGGCTGCCGCCAGGGTTTAAGCACAGAGCCACCCCAAGGAGGCCCTCCTTCACCCTCGGGACGCACCCCCTCCTTTCACGCATCCCGAGCAGCCGAGCGAAGCGCCACGCATTGTAGCCCTCGTCGTCTTAAAGCCCTCGGTGTGTCCATCTGTCTCTGCTCCTCGTCCCAGATCGTACCGTGACAGCGTGAGAGCTGACATAAGCTGCTTTTGCGTGACTTGGGGTCTTTGGTTCCTTGACGTGGAAATCTGGCTGAGGACAGAGTGGGGGGAAGAGGGTGAATTGACGTGATGCGTGACGTTAGCTGGCTCGGCCTCTGTGGGCTCAGCTCCCCCTGCACAGCGGGGACAGTATTACCTAACACCTCACCGCTGTCACTCTGCGCCGGAGAAGACCTACGTGTCCTGGACAGAGAACTCATTTAACCCCCAGTGTCAGGTAGGCGCCCCTATTACGCTCACTCTGCAGATGAGTAAACGGGGCCCGGCCAGCCAGCCAAGTGGTGGGGCTGGGCGCTGGGTCACATGCTGCGGAGGCCTCGCTGGTGACCACCTGATGAGACTTCCTTGGGGGGCTGTTGGGGGGCTGAGTTCACGCATGAGAAGTGCTTAGCACGATGCTTGGCCCATGGCAAATGCCTCGTAATGGACGTGCACGGGAAAATGGGTCTGCAGTCTCCCGGGGAATGCGGGGGCGGTGGTCCAGCTGTGAACTTTGTTCGCCGGGAAACCGGCTGCTGAGTTCGGCCCTGCGCTCGCCGTGCCGTCCCCTGTGATGCACAGCCCTCTCTTTTTTGGTAATTAACTGCACCGTTTGGATTCCGCTGCCCTGGTCTCTTTCCTGCCTCTGTGTGGGGAGGGACTGTGGGGAGCTCGTGGCAGTTGCGACCTGGGACCCGTGAGGATGTAGCGTGCATGAGTGAGACGGCGCTGGCGGTCCCTCGCTCCGGCTTGCTCCCATCCTCCACGTATTTATACACCCGACAAGCGGTGCTCGGGCGCCGCCCCCGCCCCCCCGCAGTCCCCAGTGGTCCCCTCCAACTGTTTTTAGCTCTCCCGTCAGATGCTGTCGAGACTTTCTGAGTGTCACGTCTCCGACATCGGGGAGACGCAGGAAACTCCTCCCACGGACCGGATCCCAACAGCACGTGGCTGCTGTTCTGCTAAAGGCCCTGCAGCTCCTGGGTTGATTTATCTTCTAACGTCCTAGATCCTGTCGCCTGTTTCCTTTCAGGCTCCGGGTGCCGTGTGGGATCCCCAGGGCCAGGGGGGCTTTCCGTCCCACCCCCACCCCCACCCCCGCCCTCCTTCTGTCAGTCCGTGCGGAGGCTGCCGGGTGCTTCCTGAAGGACACGCGATAACAGCACATTCGCCGGGAACGCTAAAGATCGCTTTAACGAGTCCTGTGCCGAGGTGTTGCTGGGGGCGCTCTCGCTGGCGAGACACCTTTTTATTAAGCTCCAAGAGTTTCCCATTTGGAGACTTTTACAGTGTTGGGAGGGTTGTTTAGTGTTGGCTAAAAAACATTTCCTTTAACGACAGCAAGATCTAATTTGTTAAACTGGTTGCCTTTGTTTTTCTGGTTTTATTATTTTAAAAATCTGTGTACTTTCCTGGATGCAAAAATAGCTGTGGCGCATTTCGTTATTTTTTCATTTTTTCTTTTTCCCGTGGCTGTCGACAGCCCGTGCTGCTGAGTGATGAGTGTGCCGAGCCTTCGAGGCAGGCCCCGGGTGGCCGGCGTGGCTCCTTGGCGGGAGCTTTGCTGAGTGGGCCCTCTTTCCTGAGACCATGCGGCCGTCACCTTCTGCCCACGCGTCTGTGCCGAGTGCGCGATGGGCACCCACTGCTCTGACAACAGTGACCTGGTGAGGGAAAGTGTCTCCGTGTCCCCTTTGCTAGAGAAGACGCTGCGGGTTTGCCCACTCCCTTACGCAGCAGCTACGTGTGCCAGGCACCGTGCTAGGCTCTGGCCATGCAGCAGAGAATCAAACAAGCACGCCTCGAGCAGCTCGGGCTTCAGTGCAGAGAGGCAGAACTCAAGTAGGGACGGCAGATCGCAGCGGAAGGTGGCCAGGGCTGCGGAGAAAACTTAGAGCAGAAAAGTACTTAGAGAGACAGATTGGGGAGAATGGTCAAGGAGATGCCAGCGTCTGGGTAAAGAGCTGCTGGTATCCGGGGAGCACGGAGGGGTTTTGTTAGGCAGAGGGAGCCTCAACTGCAAAGGCCCTGGGGCCAGCATGCCCGGAACTGGAAGAGCAGCGGAGACCAGAGAGGCGGCGGCCTGCGGAGCAGGGCAGGAAGTGCTGCGCGGAGGGGCGGCAGGTTAACCGACCGGGGTCACGTGGGGTCGGCTTACGAGAGACTCAGGGTTTTCACAGAGGAGGAGGTGGCTGGAACTAGGCCAGGGGCTTCACGCTGGAGCCAAGGCCTCTGCTTTCTCCCTCGTTCTGGCACTGCTGCCTCCTGGTCACGTGTCACTGTGCACGTTTGTGACTGTCCCTCAAGGACACGGCTGCAACTGGATCCTGAGCACATTCTCTGGTTCTCACCTGACCGAAATGCTCAGCAAGACGGACGGGCAAGCACACCGTGTCTGTGCCGACGGAAGAAGCCCCCGTGGCTTTGTTAAAAACAAGATTTGAAACAAATTTTCTTTTAGAGCAGGGAGGAGAAAGCAAATACATGACCACAAAACATCAGCTCAACTTACTTCCTGCCGATGAAATTCAGATAATAACCCCCCGTAATCATTTTGTGTCTGTCTTGTAAAGTTTAGTAGGGGAGCACAAACATTTTCCCACATTTCTATAGCTGTTTTGTACTGGGCTCTTTAATAGCCGGCCGATGGGACCGCATGAGGGAGCGCCATCGTTCGCGTCCCCAGCTCAGGTTTGGGCCGCGCGGAAGCCTTTCCGGAATGCTGCTAATGTAGCTAACACAGCAGTGGGCCTCTTGAGCATGCAGCTTTTGATGCTGTTGTCCACTTTCTTGGGCGACATTCCCAGAAATGACTTCTTGGATCAAAGCGTGTCACCACCTTTACAGTTGCCTATCCACAAGTTTCCGTCTCGTTTCCCGGTGAACGCTGCAGTGCTCACTCGTGCATGGCCCCTGGTTTTGACTTCCCAGGCCAGGCGTGCGGAACTGCCGTGAGTCCAGTGGTGTTCCGGGAATGGTGTCGGGTCTACAGGTGCGGGGGTGATGCGGCGATAGCAAGACCCACCCTTTGTCAAATGTCCACACTGTGTCACCTCCCTGCCATGTGCTCTTGTTCACAGTTTCACGGGAGGAAACCATGGCACACAGCAATCGGTCAGCGACCCACCCACGGTCCAGCCCAGCGGAAGCAGAGGGCAGGTGGACCCCGCTTCTGTCAGACTGCCCGCCACGCCACCATGCCGCCCGTGAGTACAGCGCCGTCTCTGCCCCCATGGAGATCGTAATCTAGCATGGGAGGGTGTGCCTGTGTGACATATGACGGTGGCTTACAACAGATTCGCTAGGGGGTCCAAGACAGCACCCAAGAAGGGATAATTAAACCCGTCACAGAAGAGGTGACACTGGAGAACAGGAATTCCTCAAATTCAGAAAACATAGAGGGCATTTCAGGACAGAGAACGTGATGCAGAATCCCAGAGGTGCGGGACCGTGTGGCCCCACGGACGTGCCCGGAAACACGGCGAGGAGGGCGTGGCACGAGCGAGGGGTGGGGGGCCAGCGGCCAGCCCTGTGCCACGTGGGTGTGACGCTGCTGTTCCCAGCCTGGGCTGTGCATCGCGGTTACCAGCAAGGGCTTTAGTTGGATGCTGTGCAGTCTGCGTTTTAAGTCGAATCCTGCCCAGCTGGACTGCGGTCCTTGCCAGTGGGGCTGGGTGGTTCTGATGTACCACAAGTTTGAAAGTCCCACCGTGAGCGAGACCCATGTGCTGTCACATGCAGAGCAGCGCACACCTGTGTGAGGCATGCAGGAGCCAAAGGACTGTCGGGGTCCCGTCAGTGACACGGCCCCTCCCGGGGTCTGGGGAGGGTGTGTGCTGCTGGACTCTTTGCATACGTGTCACACACGACTGGTCGCATTTTCTCACCTGCCGCGCGTGTGTGGCGGTGCTGGGTCACGGCCGTCACTTAAGTTCGGACGGCTGTATGCGGTGGCCCGTCCGGTGTGTAAGGGATTCTGGCCACGTGCTCCTGGTGTTCGTGTTTTTCTTCCGAGGTTTTCAAGCAGGGGCGTGACAGGCAGTCTGGACGGGCTGGTTCTGAGGATTCGCGCCAAACGTGGTAGCACACCTCCGGTCATTCCCGGCCCTGGTGTAGCCCTGTGTGTGTCAGTTACGCGAGTTAGAAGCCCTTTAGATTTGGGTGAGCCGCGCCGTTCTGCTCACGCTGGCCCAGGCGGGTGTCCGTCCCCTCCACAGAGCAGTGTCCTGCCCGGCAGCGCCATGGCTCACGCAGCACGCGTTTGCACATGATGTCTGCTCAAAGGCCCGCTCTTCAGTCAGTGGCTTGCTCATTTTCTGTCCACCGCCATCTTATACAAACCTTCATGAAGGCCCCGACCACATCGTGGTGTATAAATTGCCGTCACGTTTCACAC
>NW_006436286.1:244584-247833 GCF_000325575.1 Pteropus alecto | reverse complement strand
AGCATACGTCATGGGAGCCGTGCACAGCGACTGAAACGTGCCCCGTGCTGGGCTGTGCACCCCGGCCTCCCCCTCGGCCCTGGTGCCATGTGTCGAGGCGCTGCATCCCTGGCCTCTGCTGCAGAGTGCGGGTCCGGGCGCTCGTGTCCAAGAACCGCGAGGTGGGACGCGTGGTCCTTGCGTCTGAACGGTGTGCCCTGGGGATGGGCCGTTGGGCCGCGTGTGAGCTCACGGACTGACCACGGGAGAGGGGCTGCTGGGCATGTGGAAACAGCAGGTTCTGTAGCGTGGGTGTAGCGGACCCATACGTGAGCACGTCTCTGAACGAAGGGAGATGTGCACGGGGACGGCAAGTCAAAATCACGGCTAAAAATGGAACACAAGCCAGCAGCCCATGAGGGCTAATTAGCTTGTCCTATTGGTGTTGACAGTTGAGACATCCCGATGGTCACAGCAGCTTGATGAAATGTGCTGTCGTTATCCAGCTACTTCTCCTGCCGAAGCCTTAGCACAGATTAGTCATCTACAGCAGGGACTTCAGCATGTTCCAGCTGTGCCCCCGAGCACACCCACTCCCGCCCCCCCCACAGGCACGTGTGTGTGCAGTTACAGCGTCACGTGTGCACAGATAGGTGCAGTCTGTGTTGTCTGGGAAGTGACGTCTAAGCTTCTGTGCGACGCGCACGCCGACACTGGTACCCCTCGCTGTTCCAGTCTGGCCTGCTCTCCCGCACCCCGTCTGTGCCGGCCTGTCTCGTTTTAACTCTCTTAGTGCAGCTTGCAACCTAACGTCTGTCCGTTGATCCGGTCCAGTCTGTGATGAGCCGGTGCTCCACCGTGTGTGTAGTTACCTGCGCCAGGCGCTGGGGCTGCAGTCACGAGCCCAGCCCAGCCCTGGCGCCCACCTCTCCCGGGGCGGGGAGACCCTAACAGCCCGTGGCAGTGGAGCATGATGGCTGCTCCGCTCGGGCGGGCCGGGGCCCCGGGCGCACAGGCGGAGAGCCACAGTCCTCCCAGCATGGACGCGGGGAGAGCAAAGTACGCGAGGTTGGGAAACCGCCAGGCTGGAGCGGGCGGGCGGGAGAAGGCAGGCTGAGCGCAGGGTGGCGGAGGGGACATCTGACGCTGGGAGGTGGCCCGAATCAAAGCGTTTAGGGCATGTGCTCAGGTTCTGTTTCGCTGGGGTTTTGTTTTTCCATATTACCTCTGAGGAGTGCGCTGAGCAGCCACTGTGGCCGTGAGAGGCGGCTTGTGTCTGAGCCGGGGAGGAGCCCAACAGCCTCCGCCAGCCAGGGCCACAGAGGACTCTCGTCTCCCTTCTCTTAACCTTTTTTGGTCAGTCCTCGAAGGGCATCACCTTTCTCGTTTTCACTGCCAGCTGTCTAGGTGGCATTTCAGCCTTTTTTGTATTTTCCAAAGCCTTGTGTTTAATGTGGAGTTTCTAGGGCACAACGTTCTAGGAAGTGTCATCTAATAAGGAAAAATCAGATCTCAACCTTCTGCTTTTGGCGCCTAGGGACACAGAGGCCTGTGGACATTTGACACGTGAAATGGAGGTCGCTGAGTCACTGCACCGCGAGCCCCCTCGTAGCTTAGATCAGGATTCTGTGGCCGACCCCGCTGATGGGCAGGAGGCGGTGTGGGTGTGAGTCCAGCCTGTCATCTTTGTTCTTCACTGTCAGGTACTTTGAATGCTTGAATATCCAATTTCCTGAGGTTTTTGTTGTCCACTCCGCTTGTCGAGCAGCCCCCGCCCCAGCTGAGGGTGCTAAGCAGTGAGGTGTGTGCTCTGGCAGCGCAAGCTCAGGCTCAGTGTGGGGACGCTTCACGGCTGGAATATTCAGTGTCTGGAATATTCCGTGACAAATGCCGCCAGAGATTAGAGACTCAGATCTTTTTCCCAGCGCTCAGGCAGAATTGGAAAAAGAAAAAAAATTAAAGACAGATTTAATTAACCTGCCAGAAAGAAAAAAAAATCACAGGACGTCTGCGTGTGAGGTTAGGAGCAAACCCAGAGATCAAAGAGGGTGGGAGCGGATGGTTTCAGAGGCGCATTTCATATTCAGTCAGCTAATATCACCGAATCTCCTTGGAATCAGATCGTCCAATTATTTCAGCTTTTGGGGTGCTGTGGGAGAGAGGCCTCCGGTGGGTGGGTCTGACTTAAATGAACAGCCAAGGTCACCAGGCAAATGGCCGGCTGTGGTGACTGGGCCAATGTCCTTCCCTGGTTGCGGGGGGAGGGGCAGGCAGAGGTCAGGCCAGAACCCACTGCCCCGGCCGGTGCCGGCCCCAGTCGTCCTGTGAGGGACTGCCCCCCACGTGAGGACTGCGTCTCTCTGCTGGGATTGGCTGCATCTAGGTTCTAGGTCTTGAAGTGAACACATGACCCTCGCTGGCCAATCAGAGCCCCCCAAAGACCCCGAGAACACTGACTAGGGAGCAGACATGTGACCCATCCTGCGCCCTCTGGTAGCCGATGCTGAGAGTGTTTGGGGTCAACACCTCTGGAGAGGAGTGCGGAGCAGGGTGCAGCAGAGACACGTCAAACTGGGACGCCTGTCCCGGGGCCAGAGACTGCAGTGAGACGGCCCGTCGGAGCCGCACCGCGATGGCTCAGTGGCTACACCCTCACGTGCCTGCCTCGCTCAGCCGCTGGGTGCCGACTGCCCCTGGAGGGTCACGAGCTCGGGCAGCCAGCAAGATCTGGAAAGGCCGACAGAGCAACCTGCCTGCTGACCAGCCTTTCCACGGCTGGGCAGCCACTGCCTGAAAAGCACCCACACAGCCGTCTCAGCGTCCACCCAGGGCGCCTGTGCCGAGACCCGACTCAGGAGGAGTGGCGATTGCTGGACGGCGAGCCGTCGTCAGTTGGCGTGTGGGACAGGAACTCATTCGCCGAACACCTACTAGGCTCAGCGGTGAACAGGGATACAGGGCACGTGTGTCATGTATGGATTTCAGTTTCTGAGAAAGAAGTAAACAAGTGTAGTGACTCATAAACCAGACGGTTTCGGCGTGGAGCGCGCCATGAGGCTGTCCGACAGCGCAGGGCCGCCGCGGCAAGACAGTGGGTGGTGTCGGAGGAGGCCCCTCTGAGGGGCTGATGTTTGCACAGGAACAGGGTGGGGAACGGCCTGCCAGGCAGAGGGGACAGCACGTGCAGAGGGCAGCAGCGAGCCTGGCTCTCCAAGGGACAGAAAGAAGCTGTCATGCCGTGAGGTTTTTAGGCAGGACGGATGTGAGTCC
>NW_006436286.1:219345-244541 GCF_000325575.1 Pteropus alecto | reverse complement strand
CCTCAGTGGTTAAAACCATCACGAGTATTAAAACGAGGGACCGATTTGACTGTTTTAATCAGAATTCCAGTAAACTTGCGCTATCTCTTTGGAGAAATTATTTCTGAATATATCTTTTAAAACTTACTTAACTTTTGGATCAGTTTTCTATACACTATAATTCAACTGCTTCTAATTTTTTTCATTTTCATTTTACTGAAATTATTTTCATATGGGTCAATTTCACAGCAAAGAATTTACTCTTACTGTAGTTCTAAGCTCAGGGAAAAGAATTACGCAGGGACTAGGTGATGGCCAGACCAGTTTTTTATTTACAAGCAGGAGATTTATCTTCATACTAAATCAGCACCCCATAAAAATAGTTCTGCGTCCCCTACTATGCCTTGGCCCATCTCTCCTCGAGATTCTTTATGCTGTTTTTTGATCTTTTTTGGTTTCTTCTCAGGTTTCACACGAATCAGGTTTCTTTCTTTTTTAAAGGGAATAAAGCCAGCTCGAAGTAACTTCATAAAAGTTGTAACACATTCGTTTATGACTAGCATCAGGTATGGCTGGACCCAGGAACTCAAATAGTGTTGTACACAATCACTGTTGCCCTCTGTTTCTCTGAGATATGCTTGTTGGTCATAACCTTGACCAGTTTCTCTATGGCCTGAGTCCCCTCCACATGGTGGCCCACAGCAGCTCACAGAAGTGTATCCTGCCTCAGCAGCCACAGAGACCAAAGCACCCATCACGCTTTCCTACTTTCCGGCCAGCATCCCAGCACCGATTCTAGTTGGGGTCGTGGGCTCACACTTGCACCAGTTATTTAGCCAAAGGGGTGAGAGAGGCTCAGATTGGCTCAGAGAGGCTCAGATTGCAGCCAACCCCTCCTTGTCCCATATCAGATTTTAAAATAGAGAAGTTCCTTTTCTATAAGAAAAATCAAGCTATCAATGACAGAATAAAAAGAGGGACCGATTTGGGGCAGTGACCGCCACAGTTCCTGAGCCCATGGCGCCGTTTCTGTGTGCAGCTCCACATTGCCCCTTCAGGACTGTCCTTCAGTGGGCTCGTGTGCAGCGTGTGGGTCACTGTCTTTGTGGGGCTCTGCTTTGCCCTCCTCCCAGCCCAGCAGGCCTTCGTCCTCGAACCCTCATGTACAGCCTTGTCTCTGGACTCACCCGAGACCCAGAAATAGGGCCCAGGTGGAGCGATTGCCAAACCAGCCACCTCTGAGTCCCTCCTTGGGAGAACAGCTTCTCTCCGCATCCCCTGCAGCGTCGAGTTGCTGAGCCCATGTTTAATTCAAAGGCTGGAATCCATTCAAAGCCAAAGCGAGGAGCAGAAAAAGAAACCCCTCGTTAAAGTTGTGTTCAGTGGGGTGTGTACATAATTCATCCCCATCGCATCAAATATGAATGCCCCGGTGTCGGGCGGGTGGGGCCGGCACCACAAAGGGCTGAGCCGGCTAAGAAGACGCTGTTGAGAGGAGACGGTCCTTGCAGACACCTGCTCAGAGTGCTAATGAGGTCTGGCACCCGAGCGTTTCCAGCAAGGATCCCAGATGGGGACATGCCCAGCAGTGGTGCTGCCCGCCAGCCTCTCTGTGGACTCCTGCATGTTTATAAACTCAGCTCCAGACCTCCCTGAGCTGCCGCTGGGCTGCAGGTGAGACAGGTCTGTGGAGCATAGGGAGGGCCGTCCTGCTGTCCTCAGCTGCAGGGAGCGCCACCTCCAGCCCACAGTGTAAACCCCACCACTCCAGAGGCAGATGTGACTGTAGCCAAGTGGGCTGTCAGCAGCCCCCCGTCCCCCAGTCCTGTGGTGCAGAGACAATGGTCTGATGAACTCCAGGGAAGCCTCACTACCAAGTAGAAGCCTCACTACCACCTTGCCCCGAATGGATCTGCATCTGCTCCGAACAACAGCACACGTAGCCTGGTTCTTGCTGGTCTCTTTCTAGAGAGACCTCTTGTCACCATGGCCAGACCCCAGTGATGATTTATGACTCCTCCCTCTCTTCCTCTCCATCATCACCACCATCATCGCCATCACTGCCATCACCACCATCACCATCACCACGGTCACCATCACCACCATCACCATCACCACGATCAGCATCATCACCACGATCAGCTTCATCACCATTGCCATCAGCATCGCCCATCACCACCATCACCACCATCACCACCGTCACCATCGTCACCATCACCACGGTCACCATCACCATCACCACCATCACCATGGTCACCATCACCACCATCACCACGATCAGCTTCATCACCATCGCCATCACCATCGTCACCACCAGGAAGTTACTCCATCTGACTATTCGCCATATCTTCACCACCCAGAACACTTTACATAAAGTCAGTGCTCAGTAAATATTTGTGGAACGAGCAGCTTCACAGAGCGGGAAGCATTATAATCCCCATTTTATTTATAAGGAAACAGAAGAGCAGACGGTGTATCCGATCACTTAATTTCCCCAGGGTCACAGGGTCCCAAGCTAGGAAGTGAGGGCTGCTGTTTCCACTCCAGCAACAGAGCCCCAACCGCAGCACTGCCGAAGCACTTCCTGCGCCTCGCTGGCACCGACCACCTTGCATCAAGGTCAAGTTCACCTAAAGCTGCTGGGCTATGACCTGGGCAGTAGTCTGTTAGAAGTCAGCTGTCTCAGACCAAGTGTATCTCCCCGTTTTCTCATCCCCTCCCAGGCCATGTCACCATGTCACCTGTGATCATGTGTTTGCGCCTCCTGCCCTGCATGAGTGTGTCGGTGGTACCAGCCTGCCTGACTGGGGAAGGCGTGGGGTGGCTAGTCTTCAGGTGGCCAGCAGAGATGCAAGGCTTAGCCATCTTGGGAAGGAGGGGCTCTGAGTTTGCACCCCTGTCATCCCCTCTAGGCCTGGGCGTTGGTTAGCCTTCGAGAGCGCTGGGGAATTGAGTTAAGCTTTCCCTGTACTCATTCAGGATGACCCTCCTCCCTGTGTCTTGGGGTGACGTGTTTGGATGGCAGAGATAGATGTTCGCACTGTCGTTAGGGGTCGGGGATCCGGATGACAAAGGGTAACCATCTCGACTGGCATCAAGTGCAGTGTCATGAGTCCCGTCACAGGGCCAAGGGCGCACGCGTGAGTGGGGCTCCAGCTTGCAAGGCAGCTCCGTGGGAACATCCATCCCTGCTTCGGAGAGCTGCCCTGCCAGCTCGACCGTATGGCCCAGCAGGGCAGTCCCCTAGGGTTTAGACACAATTGGAGATCACTTGGCTTGTTGTCAGCAGAAGTGAGGGATGTATGGGATTATAAAGTGCAAGAGGGGCCCATCCATCGCCAAGGGGCCGCACAGCCGCCAGGCCCCCGGTTCTGGGTGCACAGCAGGCTCCCTGAGCAGCTGGGAGGACGGCGGGGAGTCTGGAGAGCGGCTCTCTGTGTGTTCCTGCGTCTGGACCTCGCGAGGGAGGGAGAGACTGGGTGGAGCTGGGGCCATGGGCGCAGAGCATGTCCCTGGGGCCGGGTCTGCACCTGGGAGGCTGCTGGGCTGTAGCAAATGCATGACATCTGTGAGACCCTGCATTTGGCAGAGTGCTTGTGAGGCAGCAAACGTGAGTGTGCTCGACTGTGCTCGTGGAAGCCATGCCTCAATTTGGCTTAAGACGACTTTGGATCGGCCCCGTCCACCTCTTTGCCCCAGTACACCCCTCCTGTGCCCTGCAGTCCGTCCATGTCACAGTCAGCCCTGCATCTTGAATGTCCCTTACTGGCTGTCATTTTCATAAGATTGTGCGCTGATGTCTTTGCTGCTTTGTCTGCCAGCCACTCCAGACCGGGCTGCACACACCTCACTGTTCACAGGAGCACCGTGTTGTCTGGGTCGCTCCACAGACGGTGCCCTCTTCAGGGTCTGCCCTGGCCTTCCTAGACCGTCTTCAGTGGCCCTGCCGTGACTCATTCGGGTCCCATAGGGCAACTTAGTGCCTGCCACCCGCTCAGTCTTTCCTCTCCTAGAAGAAAATTGTGATATCCCAAGTAAACACTCAGAACACCCAGCTGACTCTGAATTCACATAAACAGTAAATATTTTTAGTGTAAAATTGGCAGTTACTAAAAAATGATTTGTTGTTTACCAGAAGTTCAAATTTACCTGCGCATTCTGTAATTTCTCTGGCAAGCTGACCTGAAATGCAGATTCACTTTCAAAGGATTTGGTTTTTCGCTGCCGGAGGTGGCGCTTACACGCCTTAGGACTTTAGGCTGAAAGATTTAATGACAACTATCAAAGCCTGGTTCTTCCTGAATTTGCCATCACACCATTGTCAGTGACAAAATCGGAGGCCTGGTACCGGCACGTACCAAAGGCTCTGCCACCTGGCAGGTAGAACTGGGCACGTCTCCAAGATACAGCCACTCGTACTTCCAGAGTGGCCTTCCGAGGCCATGGAGGGCCAGGGGTTAAAACAGGACAGCCCTGCTCAGTGCTAACCTCAGCTAAATATGCTCCACAGAAACACTGCCCCGAAGACACTGCCCAGGTCTGACGCCGGCACCCGGAGGCTGGGCTGAGACCAGCTGCCGTGACTAGCACCTTGGGGACCCAAACCGCCATGGCCCCGGTGCTGCAGTTTTCACCCAAGGACTTTCTATCTCCATCGATGGCCTTTTCTTGCTGCCAGACCTAGCTGGGAACGTCGTGACAGGTTGAGTTGAATCCAGATTTCAGGAGTTTCTGTCGCAGAGCCATGAAAGGGTTCTTTGAACGTCACACTCTCCCCAACATGCTGGAGCTTGCGTGACGGCGGTCCCTGTCCATTCTGCTCAGTGGGTCCTACGACAGATGTTCGTCAAATGAACAAGTGGGGTGGGAAAAGGCACGTAGACTGCATTCACCATGAGGCCGAGGGCCCTGCATTTCTCCCTCACATAAATTTCACGGCAGCACTATCGAGTCCGAGATGAAATTCACGTTTTACAAGAGGAAACAGGCTGAGCGAGCTTCGGTCAGTACTGTGTTTGCACAGGCAGTGCTGGGGTTGGGTGTTCTAAGTGCTGTGGGAGGAGCATGCTGCTTCCACGCCATTTGGACTCAGCTGTGTGACTTGCTTTGCCCAAGAGATATCCAGATGTGACACCAGAAGAAGCCTTGAGGACGGCTGTGTGTCTCGGCCTGGCTCTGGTGTTCTGAGAGATCCTTTCCCCGACCAAACTCACTCAGGACCCCCGGCCTGCTCAGGCCCCGACTTCGGGATTTCTGGACTCGCCGCTGTATCGTCCGACGTCGGCAGAGATCCCGCTGTCAGTTCGGCCGGCCTCCCAACCCTCGTTATCTGACCACCCTGGACATTTAGTTGGCTTCCTCACCCTCCGCCAGTCCCAGGTGAGGTCTGGTCCCCTGTCCTGCCGTCACCAAGAGTCCTGTCAGGTCTGTTTAGCCAGGATCCCGCCCACCCTGACGTCTCGCCTGGTGACTGTCCATCCGCTGACCCCCATCCCCGGCTCCCTGGTTATAGTTTCCCCCTTTTCCTTGTATTCGGAGTTGAGTCCTATCCTCCCCTCCCACCCCCCGATGTAAGACCCTGTCGCCGTGGTCCCTGCACCTGTGACAGTGGCCCTCTTTACAATCTCTGGCAGTGCCATGTGTATTTTTTCTCTAACACGTGCCCTGGGTGGCTGCTGGTACAGGGGTCCAGCTGCATGGGACAGACCAGAGTCTGCCCCTACCTCGTGGACTTGCAACTTGAAGCAGAGCCACCAGCTGGACCCTGTCTAGGTCAGCTGCACAGTAGCCGACTTGAGGAACTGCAGGCCACTGAGATTCTGAGCAGCAAAGCCGGTTTTCGCAGCTCGGAGATGACATTTCGCAGATTTCAACCCCTACTGTTAGAATCTGCGAGTTCAGGCCACCCAGGCTCACCCTGGAGCCCGTGAGCTCCGCCCGACCACTAGAGCCCCAGGTCCGCAGGCCATGGACCCCCAAGGGGCCGGAACATGTGGCAGGACCGAGGGTGCCAGAGGCTCTTCAAGCAAGGCTGGGGCACAGGAACCGAGACCGGCAGCGGTCACCTCCCCGGGAAAGTCGGAGTTCTCTCCCTCCGCCATCTTCACTATCTTCCATGTCTCTTTGGATTCATTTCTGTTAACCGGTATTCAGGTGAACTCATCATCCCTCTGCCTTGTCCCTCCGCTGAAAGGATGCAGTCTGCACATCTGCTGAAGCCCTGTCTGTCCGTGCGTGCTGTCTGTCCCCAGGATCCTCTGGTGTGCTCGCTGTGCTGAGAAGCCCCTGGCACGGTTACAGTACCCGCCGTCTGAGTCAGGTTTAGTTGACCGTTTTTTCCTGGCCTTTTCCCGTGTTGCACGGTGTTGGGGAACGCCGCGGACCGAGCGTAGAACGAGAGGCTGGAGGACGCGCCCTCGTGTCCGGGAAGGGCGTGGCCTCCGGAGCTGGTGCTGGCTCGGCCGACCCGGCACAGTGCAGCCCCCATTCTTCCAGCAGGACAGCCAGAGGCCCCGAGCGTGGGGGTTTCCTGGTGTCCCTCGTGAGCACTCAGCAGGCCCCGCGTGCCTACTCCACAGAGGTCCCCACCCCCGGGTCGTGCTGTTCCCTACGTCTGCCTAGTGTGGAGCACGCTTTCTGCTGCCACCAGCGGCAGGTGGCTTCTGTCTAGTGCTTGTGCCACCTGGAGGGAGCAGTTTTCTATCCCCCCCAGCAGAGACATTCAGCATTTCACAGTGTCAAGGCAGAGCTGGATGGTGGGCAGGTTTACTGTGTCCCCGCCAAGGCACATGGCTTTGATCTTATGTCCAAAGGAAGGTTGTGACTGGGACGTGGGGCCGTCCTTGCCATCTCACAGTGGGGTGCAGCCTTTGCTCTATGTCAGTGCAAGAGTGCGCTGCAGGGGTTCGTGCCCGGCTCGGTGACAGATGACCGCCCTTTTGTACCCGCTTCTCCAGGTGTTCTGACTCCACCCTCAGACCGCGGCGGGCCCTGTCGGCCTGACACGCTAGTGAGAAAGCCCTGGAGGTCTGTGGGCGGGGGCAGAGGGGCCTTCAGACAGACTCCTCGTTCTGAGTGGGGGGTGGTGGAGGAAAGTGCAAAGCAGGCAGACTTGGCGCCAAGGGCCAGACAGGAGGCGCTATGACAGAGCGCGGCTGTGACCTTAACTGAGACCACCAGGGTTGCACTCCAGGTGGCAGGCCCAGGCCCAAGTGGAAAGCTTGGTGGTGACGGACTGTGCAAAGTCCTCGCTGCGTGAGCGTCCCCAGGTTACTGAGCCTCTCTCGGCTCTGGCGTCACCGGCTGTAAAGTGGGGAGGTGTATGATACCTGACAGAGCTGTGCGGGATTCCCAGGATGGGGCTGGCGCTGTAAAGTGCCAGGCGAGGCCGGAGACCTGTGCTGCACTGTGGGCCGGACCTGGCGCCGGTGCTTGAGGGCAGGCTTGAGGGAGCCCTGGGAGCCCCAACTTGCTCACCCGGTAGAAAGTAGAGTGTGTGGAGGGCGGGGTCCCTAGCCAAGAACCAGGGACATGCTGGAAGCACAGACCATTGGGAAGAAAGGCCTCAGGAGGTGGACGAGGAGCTGGGTGAGGCCGACAGGAGGGCGTCCCCCTCCGTGCCCGGATCACGGGGCGCGACCTGGCAGAGTCACGCGTCTGCGCACACAGCCCCGCCAGTCGTCACTGCTCGTGGGCGTCAGGTCCCCACTTCCTGGACTCGTGGTCCTATGTGAGAGGAGGCACGGGGTGGGCGGCATGGAGGGCCTGGAGAAGAGCAGGGACGAGCAAAGGGCCAAGGGCCAGGGCCGCGCGGGAGTACGGTGCATTAAAGAGGTGAGGGACCAGGATCAGAAGGGGGACAAGGTGTTTGGCCCCCACAGAGCACGTGCCACTGCGCTGTTATTGATGAGGAAACCGAGGTCAGAGCTTCCGCAGCTATCAGGGTGAGCCGTCCAGGGAACGACAGGCTGGATGTCCAGCCCAGGTGTGACATACTCCGACATCCTCGCTCGTGTTCACCACTGCGGCCTCCCCAGTGGGCACAGGGCAGGGGTGTCCCCAGCTGTGCACACATCGTCACTCCCGCCCTGGGTGGGCGTTGGGGTGGGGATGGGGCCGGCATGGGGCCTGTGTGTGACCGGAGCCTCATGCCTCCCTCTGAGAAAGCGCCCTATTGAAAATCGATGGGAGAAAGTGTCTGAGAGGGAGGCCAAGTCAGATATCCCGACACAGAGAAGCTAATCACCCGGAGTTAACCTTATCACGTCGAGTGTCAACCGGATCCATAAAGGGAATCGATGAGAGCGCGGCCGCAGCCTCTCGCCGGGCCGGGCTGCCTGGGGCTGGAGAGCGGTGGCTGGTGGCCGCGTGCTACCTGGAGACTGGGCAGCCACGGCTTTCAGAGGGCGGTTTTCATACCTGTTTCTTCCCCCACATTTGCTTAACGGCCATTCTTGGAGCCTTAAATCAGATGCACTTAACTGGAAATTGCCCTTTGCTGAGGGAGCAGACGCGCACCGAGCGAGGCGCTCCGGCTGGGAGGAAAGCAGGGTGGTCATTGGAGGCGCCGCCGTTCCTTTGTTCCCGGGCAACCAGACTGCCTTCTGCACCAGGAGGGGCCTGAGAGACAGAGTGGTCTCTAGGTAGATCCCGGAAGGCCACTGGGCCAAGCCAGGTGGGAAGGGACGTTGGGGATGTCATCCCCGTGGGTCGGCAGGATGAGGGGAGATGCCAGGAGTGGCTGGGAGTGGGGCGGGACACCTGAACCCCCACCTCTCCAAGCAGTGTTTAATCTGTGAGGCGGGAGTGGCTTTTCTAGGTAAGAGGACCGTCGTGGGGTCGTTCCATTCGTCCCTCTCACTGGGAGCCCGTGAGAGCTGGAGTCTCGTCTGCTGTGTTCCCCACTAAACTTCCGGAGACCAGAGTGACACCAGCACGCAGCAGGCGCCTTGCTCCCCGAGTGCAGGTGGAGTGATGGATGGGAACAGTGCAGACAGTGCAGGGCCTGGTTCCAGTACGAGCACATGCAGCGTCAGTGGCCGTGAAGCAACATGACGACAAGTGTTGATAACAATGCTGTTAGGCGTTTGCAGCATCCACTGAGCTCACTGCCAGGCATGATTTTCTCCCCGATCCTCCTAACACTGTCTCGCGGTCAAGCGATCATCATCCCTGCTTCGTAGCTCAGGAAGGGGGCTCTGAGGGGCTCAGCGGTGGGCCCACGTTTACAGAGCTGGTGGTGCGGCGAGGCTTCAATCCATGTGAGGAACTAAGTTCTGGACCCCTTTGCCCTGCAAAATGCTGACGATGGCAGTGGCGATGATGACGGTGGTGATGGTGGTCATGGTGACAGATGGTGGTGATGAGAGAGATGGTGATGATAGTGACAGATGGTGGCAATGGTGGTCATAGTGACAGATGATGGTTATGATGACAGACAGTGGTGATGATAGTGATGGGGATGACGGAGATGGTGGTGGCGATAGTGACAGATGGTGGTGATGATGGTGATGGTGACGATGATCGTTACACTGGAGGAGAGAGAGAACATGAACCTACCGCACAGCAGGTCCTGTGAACGTAGGGGGAAACGTGATGTCTAGGGTCCAATCTCCAGTGTGACTCCTGGCCATAGCTGCTCTCTGGCAAAGAGCAGCGTTCAGACAACTCACAGCTGTAAATGCTCAGGGGCATCGGGCTGGCCCAGTAGTCAGCTGGCAGTTGCAGGAATCCAGACAGTGGTGAAGGTTCAGGGCTCAGGAACCAGCTCCCTAAGGAACGAGCATGGTGAGACCTGGACAGAGCGTCAGAGCCCCAGCCAAGTCAGCACAGGTTGGGATCTGGCCACAGACTTGGTGGGCACCTGAGAGCCAAGTTGAGAAATCAAGGCAGCTATTTGTGTATAGGACTCAGCTCAATGGGTGGAAGATTCTAGAAAGGCCACAGCTGAACAGAACCATGGCTGTCCATGGCTCCCCCATCCTCACCCCAAGTGTAATTTATTGACTCAAACATTGATCACATGACTACTGAGCATTAATGCTGGGGACACAGCAAGATGAAACAGCCTGGCTCCTGCCCTCCTAGCGCTCGCATTCCAGGGGACACAGTGGGCAACAGCCAAGCCAACAAGCAGACAGCAACGCTGGCTTGTGGTGAAGGGTGTGAGTAAGTAGCCAGGGTCATGTGGAGGTCGCAGGCAAAGGTGTGCTGGAGGCAAGGGCTTGAGCTGCAGCCTGGCCCTCCAGGTGTCACGTCCAAACACTAAGACTCACCCAGCTGTGTCCGGCTGGCAGCCTGAAGCTGCCAGAGGCTCCCGTGGCCCAGCCAGGACAGCCCTAGGGAGGTGGGAGGTGGGGGAGCATGTTGCAGTTGGGATCAGGCGAGGCTCCATTAGGTGGACACCACATTCACTCCCACTGACCAGGGGAAGTTCAGTTTTCGGATCCGCATGTCTCTGTTCCTAGGGCTGGACTTTCTCCAGGCCGGGAGGACGAAACGCTACCGAAGCCTCCTCTGCAGCTTGCTGGCAGCAAGAATGCACAGCACCTCCCCGTCCTGGGCACGGGGCTCGACCGCGTCACCCTCACAGCGGTGGCTTCTGGGTGGGGGAGGGGCTGAGGGATGACCACCACCGCACACACTGTACGGATGAGGAGCAAGGCTCAGAGAGGTCGGGGACCTGCCTGGGATCAGACAGCGAGGACAGACAGACCTTGGGTTCAGATGCAGGACCGTCGGAAGCCAGCGGTCAAGTCACGTTCACTCCGTACACCACCACCTCTCATCTCTGGCTTCCGTTTGTCCTTCCCAGGGGATGCTCTTGCCAATCTGAAGGTGCCGCTCCTGGGCAGAGAAGGATGAGACAGACTGAGCTGAGAAGCTTAGCATATCCACTCTCACAAAATCAGCACGTCAAAAAATCTCTCCTGCCTGCATAACGCTAGTCTCCAGGGGAGCAGACAGAGCCTGCGTGCAGGTGCCTTGCCAGATGCCCAGGTGGGGCTGGGGCGAGAAGGCACGGTTCCCAGCCTTGTGGAGCTGGCCACCCTTGCGGAGGGTGCAGGGTTAAAACTGCAGGCAGAGGCTGGGGACTCACCAAGGGCCACATGGCCTCAGACTTCTTACGAGAAGGTTTCCTGGGTCTGTCGGTCACGCTGCCTCTGCTCGGCTGGCATCTAGCGAGCCGGGCAACGTGCCCACTTTTTTAAGGGACCCACACTTCAACCACATTAAATCCAGCAGGCCGGGGGACTGGCCACCCCTTCGCGGGGTGACACCCTCGCTCTCCTAGGTGCGCAGTGTGACATTCTCATTCCTGTGGTGCACGGGGTGACGCAAGGCAGAAAGAAAGTCCTGTCCACCACCCAGCCCAGGCTGTGTTAACCGTCAGTCTCCAAAGAAACATTTGTGAGTGATCAGGAAACGTCACCCCCTGGCCGGGCTCAGCCCCCTGCCCTGGGCCCCACTTGCAGCCACCTTCTGTGCAGCAGGAAGGATGAATGAGCGCTGCCCCCAGTCCGCACCCCCGCCCCCTGCTGGGCCGCCTGAGGGCATCTCTCCCCAGCGGGAGCGGGCTGGGGAGGAGTGTGGTGGCATCGGTGAGGCCCCTCCCGCCTCCCTCCCACCGGCTGCCTGCTGTTGGCCCGTCCAGTGTTGGAGGAGCTCCTCTCGCTGTTAAGAGGCAGAACAGCATAGTTGTCATGAGACAGATCTGGAGTGAGGTGGACATAGCAGTAGCCACGAGTCTCCCGCCTGCTAGACCTGCCTTTTTGAGCTTCACTTTCTCCATCTGTGAAACGGGCATAGTGAATGCCTACCTGAGGAGTTTGCTGGAGGACTGCAGGCGATAATGCACATCTTTAAGGGTTGTGTTTATCCGAATGACACAGTGGCCTAGTCAGAAGAGCTTTTTTTTCTTCTCATAGGACAAGGAACAGGCTGGCGGTGCACGCCACCGTCACCACGAGGCCTGGATACTTGGTGTCCTGCTGTCCTTAGCGTGTCTTTTCCTCTTGATCACAACACGGCTGCAGCATCCTGACTGTCACACCCACATTCCAGGCCGAGAGAGAGAAGGCAGAAAGGCCAACTTTTCCAGGTGCGTGGTCAGTAGACTTCTACCCTTGGCACCTCGCTGGTGGTCACGTGACCACCTTTAGCCATAGGGAGTTCGGGGAGTGTTTTTTCTGTGTACAAAATCACCATACTGAGCAGAGTCACAGACCTGTGACTGAGGCATAGCGGAGAATGAATGCGAGTGTGCAGTTCGCAGTGCCTGCCATAGCAGGGGACTTCACACGGTCCCTGACACGTGACAGATGACTGATATGGTGGTCACTACGAAGGGGATGAAAACTTAAATTTTTATACAACCCCAGCTCCTTGTGGGGTCTGATCCCGAAGCCACATTTATCCCGTTAATGTCCAGGACCTGTCGTTTTCCTGAGCTCCTGCAGCATCACCCAGGTACCGGGCTCTGTGTCACCCCAGTCACAGCTCAGGATCAGCCAGCTGTGCCACTGCCCCCCGCCCTCCGCCCCACCCCGACCTGACGCAGAAGCCCTGGCATTCCCTCACGTTCCCTGAAATGAAGTTTTTGCTGTGCTGAGCACATGCCTGAGCAGCAGCCGCCTTCGCCCAGGGACATGTTAGCAGCTTCACGCCACCTGCTGCAGGTGGGGCAGGGCGCAGTGGCCCCCCCGCCCCCCAAGACAGGCGCAGTTTGCTTACGCCCAAAACAGGAAGGGAAGCCAGCATTTGCCTGGCCAGCTTTGGCCCGTACCCACCCCCACCCTGCCTCCCTGCAGCATGTCCTCTCAGGGCTGGCTTGGGCGTAAAGCTCCCTGGGACTGGTGGGGATGAGGCAGAGCTGCGTTGGGGAGGACTCCACTGGTGGGTGGGCACTGAGCGGACACCTGTGTGTCTGAGAAGTGAGCCCCAAAGAAAAGTGCCCGTGTCTGTTCTCACTCTCAGGCCCGGGCCACCCAGGGCCTGCTGTGTTTGGGCCTCGGACAGTGGGCCTGGAAGTGTCCCCACAGTCCTGGCAGGCGCACTCTTAAACAGCTGTGGGGAAGAATCAGACGAGGTGAAGGGGGAAGGAAGGGGCCCTGTGACCAGCACTGACTTGTCTGTGCAGCCTGCGCTGACCATCAGCTGCAAGGCCGAGGAGAGGAGGACAAAACCGGACAGTGTGGCCAGGACGCGGCCCCGTGGGCTGAGTGGGCCCCACGCAGGTAGCCAGCCTGTTAGGGCGTCCTCGTGGGAGGAAGCCATCCTGGCACAGGTCCCCGCTCAGATGCCTAGCGCGTGCAGGAGGCGGGGCAAATGCTCGGGGTGGCACGGCTGTGTGGCGGGGGGGACTGGGGCCAGCCAGGGTGCGTGTCCTGCCCAACACATTCCAGTGGCCGTCTGCCAAAACTTCGGTCTGGCCGGATAAAACACAGTCACGTGCCAACCGACAAACTGTGACCCCGATGAGATGGGCAACTTGGCAGAGGCAGGGGAGCGTGTGATTCAGGGGCCACCTCGGCCCCCAGGCTTTGTGTCTTCAGCCCCAGATCCAGCATCTGAGGCATTGTGGTCTGAAAGACGAGTGCTTTGTTCAGCGCTTACTGATCAGCTGCTCTGTGTCAGGCCATGTGCTGGGCGGTGGGGACGCAGGGATGATAAGGGGCCCAGTGGGTGTGGGTTCAAGCAGGGCTGCTTTATTCCAAGTGCCCTTGGGCCAGGACCCCGGTTGTTGGTAAGGATCAGCTTGGGGACAGGAGAGCGGCCGGACGCGCATCTACGAGTTACCCTTGAGGGCCCAGGACAGATGGGAGTGGGGTCCCACTCTGGAGACAGGCCACTGCAGGACTGTGTGGTCATCGTTAGCCCAGGGAGGGAGGTGGGTACAAATGCAGTGGCTGCTGCAGGGACTCAGCTCAGGAATGTTGAGACAGCCACAGTTCTAAGCTCGGCAGCGTTTGATGTTGGACATTTGACTTGTTCCAAGTCCCCAGCCAGCTCTGCAGAGGGCCAGTGTCCCAGGCAGCACGCCCTTCGGAGCCTGCTGGCTGTCAGGGAGCTGCACTAATTAGCGGGAGTGGCCACAGATGCCTGTTTTCATTTGCAAATGCAGTGTGTCTTCAGTTTCCGGGCGCGCACGCACGCGTACACACGCACACGCGCACACAGTCTCTCCCTCCCCACCTCCGTGAAATCACATGTGGGTAGGGAGGGCACCTTGACCTGCATTTAGGAAGCGCGTGAAGCCGGCCACCAGCTAATCACCCAGCGCATGACGTCGGTCGTCACTGTGGTTCTGGTCCCCATGTTCGGTAGGGAATGCATGCTCACCCAGCAGTGAAGGGCTGGAAGGGACAAAGCCCAGGTTTCCATTGGGCATTTATGGCGATCGATGCTTTCCACCAGGGCGACCGTCCTTGTCACATTTGGCAAAACCTAGAGACAGTTGTGGCGTCACAGCCCGGGGAGGATTCCTGGCACCCAGGGAGCAGGGGCAGAGGTGCAGCTCAGCACTCCTGGGGTGGAGGACGCCCCACTGCAGAGCTCTTTGGCCCCAAATGTTGATTGTGCCAAACCCAGATTCAAAAGCCCTGATGCAGCCAGAGCAGGTTTAAAGGGCCTCGTCTGTCGTCATCGTCTGAGCAGAAGGTGTGAAGGCTGTGGGAGGCGGCCATCCAGTGTCGGGACCTTTACGCACGGGGACAGTGAGGCTCAGTGCGCACGCCCCATGTCTGCCCCGAGCCTTCCTGCCACACAGCCCTCTCCTCTGGGAGTTGTGCCTCAGCTTCCCTCGGGGAACCGTCCTCCCCTGTCACGGCATGTGATTTGGGTGTGAGCAACCCCAGCCCCCAGGAGACCTGTGACACTGGCCTGGCCGACCAGCATACCCTGTCTCCCTGGCCTTTGCACTTGGTTCAGAAATGTACACGTGACCCCTGTGGGCCAGCAAGGGCAGATTGGTCTCTTGTGGGAACAAGCAGAGACGCGATGAGCTTTCCGGCTTGGGTGCTCATCTTGTGAACGCACACCCTCCCACGGGCCCTGCGTCCTCCCACCCAGCGCCTGTCTTCTGTTGTCCTTGTCAGCCCCTCTGGTGGGGGTGACCGTCGGTGTTCCTCTAGCAGTGTCCATCCCACTGACCTGAGACCGTGCCCCTATTAAATCGGACCCTGGGGGACGGGTTTCAGAACAGGAAGAACAGAGCACAGAGCCCTGGAAGACTCCGTGTCCAGGGGTGTTTCACCCCAAAGACCCCAGGACTAATGGGGGTGGGGGAGTGAAGACGAGAGACCAGATAGGGGTGCAGTGGGCAGAACGACAGGTCCATAGATGTCCTGTCCTACTGTCTGGACCCTGTGAATACGCCACCTTCGTGGCAAGAGATGCTTTGGGGTGTGGTTAAGTGAAAGGTCTGGAGATGGGAGGTGTCCTGGAGGATCTGGGGCGCGACATCATCGTAAGGTCCTTGTAAGAGGGAGACAGGAGGGTCAGGGTCAGGGAAGGTGATGTGACTGCTGGCTTTCTACACAGATGGGTTATGAGCCAAGGAAGAAGGCAGCCTTAGAAGCCAGAAAAGGCGCAGGCCCCTCCCTAAGGCCTGGGAAGACGTGACCCAGGCCCAGCTGGACAGGAGCCCGTGGGGACAGCTCTAGACTCCTGAACCCAGACTGTAAGGTGAGACGCCCGTCGTCTTCTAAGCCGGCAGACGTGTGCCGACCTCTAACGGCAGCAGCGGGACTCTGGTTCAGGGGTGGGATAGACAAAGTCCGGGTGGCGGGGGGAAACGGCAAGACTTGGAGGGTCCCAAGGAGGGGGCAGAACCAGCACCCTGCATTCAACATCCTCCCTTCTCACCAGTGCCCATGGCCGGGCCCCATGGAGAGCACTGCTGAGTGAAGCACCCAAAGACCAAGTCCACCCATCAGGCCCACGTCCCCTGCTTTGTTACTCAGGGCACACCCAGCCAGGCTCTGTGTGGACGGCCACCTTCCTCACCAAGGGGCTTTCACGCTCCATCTGAGGACGAGGTCAAGGCCAGCCCGGGCACCTGATGGGCTGAGGCAGAGAAGGACCCCAGCCACCTGTGTGCGTGGTGACAGGCCCAGGTCAGCACAGTCCCCAGAGGCAGAAGGGAGCCAGCGCCTCACTGCAACTCAGGTGCTGGGACCTCGCAGCGGGTACCAGCGGGGTGGGTGGACCAAGCTTTCAGCCGGCCTTGTCCATCACTTGTTTTCCAGACAGAAAATCCTGTTGAACGTTCTCAACGCCCAGCCCTGGTGGAAGGAAATCACAAACCTTCGGCTCGGGGGCTGAGCTAAGTGGCCTGGACGGACGGATGCAGCCGGGACCTGGCACCTGGTCTGCTGTTGGGAGTGTCATGCTGTCCGGAGTTGGACGTCACACTCACTTCTTTGTTGTCGTTCGAACTACAAGTGAGGTAACGTGATTATAAACCTCAGGGGCACGGCGTGGAGCTGTTTCCCCATCTGATTGAGTTTGGTGGTCCACAGTGTTTAAATACATATTTCACCTTTATTTGATTTCATGGATAATTGTTTGTTTTTCACAAAGCAAAGGAAATAAAAACGAGCATTTTCCCTTCTTCCTAGCATGCACATCTCCCAGAGAAAGGAAGTCAGTCAGCTGCAGGAGGCCGACCTCCATCCCTGAGGACATCCACATGCTGGGCACATCCTTCCTGGCTCTCACCAGACGCTCTCATTGATGCGTCCCCAACAGGGAGCAGTGAGGACGTGGGCACCGCCACCTTTCCACACAGTGAGGGAAACCGGCCCCAGGGGCTGAAAAGCCCCCTTGGAGTTGGGGCGAGAAGCCACAATCAGCCCTGAGAGGCCCCCTCTGCACTCAGAAGGGTGTTTCCCACCTGAGTGGAGACCAGGTGGCTGCCCACGAATGAAACCAACACTGACACTCACCGAGCGCTTACAGGAGCCTGCCGTGCCGAGACCCCGCCTGCACTGTCCCTGACCCCACTGTGAGCACCTCATGATGCAGGTGCCACCGCTAGCCAACCGTAGAGGTAGAAAGTGAGGCTTGAGTGCAGCACGGCCAAGGTCACCAGCCTGGCCGTGGCTGACCCGGGATGTCAGTCAAAGCATTGTGGCTCTGACGTCCCCGAGTCTGGCTACCATTCCATTCACCCTCTGCCCACACCTGGCTTACATGGGTTGTCCCCATGTGGAAGATGAAGCGGAGGCTCAGGATGTGTAGGTGAGGGTCGGTGGAGGTGGGGCTGCTGGGAAAAGCCCGTCCTCTGCACAGGGGTTGAGTGCCCAGCTGGGTGGACATTGGTTACCCCAAGGCACTGGAGCCTCGTCCATGGCCTGCAAACTAGCCACCCCACAGGAGAGCGGGCCCAGGGGTACTTGGCATCCACACTGCCTGGAGCCAGCCTGCTCCCATGGCTGATGAACTCTCAGCCATGGGCTCGATGCAGGGTGAGGTGGCAGCTGCCTGCATTCTCCCTGCCATCTGGGGTCACAGACCACCCTGCTCCAACGTGGCCACTGCCCGGGGAGGCTGGCCAGCACGCACTGTCACCGCTCTCAAGGCTTCTGCTGTCAGAACTGGCCAACAAGGTACCCAGCAAGGGACCGGCAGGAGCGGGGAGCGAGTCAGTGGGTTAGCGCTTGGCGCCCTGACTTCGGGGTCCTGGCCTCCCCTCCTCACGGCCGTCCCCTCTCTCTCTGGGTCTGGTAGCAGCCGCTTTCTCATGCCCCTTCAGGCCCAAGTGTGGTCATGGCGCCCCACTGTCGCTGTTCCCTGGGGTGCCGTCCTGCGCTGTGCCTTCCTTCACACTTCTGTAAACAGCTCCTTTATTAAACTCCACTCTTATTACCCAAATTAAATGTTCCATCTGCTTCCAGCTGAGACCCTGACTGATACAGATGGTTTTCTGTCACTCACAACCAATAATCCCAATTATTACAGGAAACAGAATGTCAAGGAACCACTGCACTGCAAGTACTTCACTCACGTTACCATCCCTTCTCACAGCCGCCCCCCTAGCTTGTCGCACAGGCCTCTGCACGTGACGACTCACCTCTCTCGCCCGGCCTTCCCGCACCTGCCGACACTGAGCTGCAGGGGCTCTGTGCCTCGGTCCCTGCCACACGAGACCACACGCACACTTCCAGTTCTGCCCCGCAGCGCTGTCCTTCCCTAAGACACTGCTCCAGGGCCACCTCCTCCCCTAAGCAGGGCGTGTCTTCCCCTTTGCTGGGGTCCTCCAGCCAGATGCTGAGGGAGCCAGATGTCCTGCAGAGCCTTCCTCTGCACAGGACTGGGAGTGACTGGAGGTGCCCTGGCCCCCTCTCTCCAGTCTTGTGGGAGGGAGGAAGGGAGAGACGGATAGAAACGGGTTCAGGTTGTTGACGGAGCCCAGATGTAACACTAAATTACAGTGCCATTTCTGCAAGGAGGTCAGCAGGTCTCGACCAAAAACTTGCCGGTAGGGAGAACAGCCGTGTCTGCAGCCTGAGCTGAGTGTCATTTTTCCCGTGCCAGCTCTGTCTCAGGAAGTTATTCCCGTGGACTCTGACCAGTCTAGCTGTCGAACCCATTTCTCTCCTGAGCCTGTTGCTCCCAAGGTCACCCCTAGTCCTGGCCCAGCAACACTGGTCCATCCCACTGTGCCCTCAGAGCCAAGCAGGACAGGCGGGTGGAAGGAAGACCCCTCCCAGCCCCTCCCTCCATCCACCAGCCTCCCCTGCAGGGCCACCGACCTGCACCCCACCACCGAAGCCGAGCCAGAGACTGGCCACCACACTGCACACGGCAGAAGACGGGCAGGCCCTCCCTCAGTGGTTCCTGTGACAAATGCTCTCATGGAGCAGAGGGACAGATTAACCTTCCAGCAGGGGTGGCAGGCGACAACTAGGAAAAAGATGGCTCAATTCTTTCGGGGGAAACAAGGTGGACCTATTTCTCCAGCTCCCCACGCTGACTATATTTCAGCTGCAAAGAACCAGGAACAAGGAGAAGGCTCATTCCCCGGGTGGCCTGGGGATGTCCGGGCAAGCTCAAGCCTGTGTGTATTCTCTGCCACCCCTCCCTGGGTTTAGCTCAGAAGAAGCCAGTGAGAAGCAGAGGTGACAGAGCAGGAAACGTTACACCTGTTACGTGCTCAGGGTAACCGATGGGGACGGGAGTGAGGGCAGGGGTGCGGGCTGTGGGTTCAGAGGGACCATGAGTGTCCCAGGGGACTGCCTTTCCGGCTCGTTAGTCCTCACGTACTCTAGACTGGGGGTCACGGCCACGAGGTGGTCAGGTTGTGTTTGCAGCCCAGACCTGCCTTCCACCAAAGTCGGCGCACGCACACAAACTCCCAGACCGGCGCCTGACAACCAGCAGGTATCAACAGACGTTCGTGGCTGCGAGATTTCACACCACCCTCATTTTTAAAACGCCGTGGTCGGCTCCACCCCAGAGGGAGACAGGTGCGCACGCAGGCTGGGACTCACACTCGGGTCCACTGTCTTGCGCCCCAACATAGCCAATGCCTTGTGGCCCTGCTCCTCCCTCTGTCAAGGCCAAGCCTTCTCTCTCCACCCTGGGGCCACCTCGCACCGCCGGGAGTCCCTCAGGCCGCCTGCTCAGCAGACAGAGCCGCTAGGCCCCCGGCCTGAGACACGCACACACCCGGCGCCTGTGCTTTGTGGGGGAGGCCTGCCTGGATTCGTCTCAGATGAGAAACCAGTACCACTCTGCGGAGACGTGGTGACCGACACAGGGAGACGATGCTGAGAGGACCAAGGGCAAAGAGAAGTGGACAGAGAGAGAGGAGGGGCACAGGATGGAAGATGTGCGCCCAGTGGCCACTGCTCTGGTCCCCTGGAGGGACGCAGGGTGGCCTCCCGCAGAGTGCCACGTGGGCTGCACCAGGGCGAGGTGACGCCACCGGCCACCTCCATGAGGGAGCGAGTCCCCGGGGCACGATCAGTCTCACGCTTGTTCTGACCTGTGACGCCTGAGAAGCAGCACTTGCGTCTACCAGGCAGGCCGCTGGGTCACAGCCACTCCGCACACAAAATGCCATCGACCCTGGGGCCAGCGGGGTCACAGGCATACTCAGGGTCAGGAACGGTGACCCGAGGAGAAGGGTGGAGCATCAGAAGAGAAGGGAGGGAAACGGGCAAAGCGGCACGGCTGAGGGGCTGGTCCCGGGGGAGCCTGGCTCAGTGACACGGGGGCCATGCTCCCCCGCAGCAGCTTCCTGTTTTGATCCCTTACTCAGTGCTGACACCCCACCAAGTATTTACGCCATGTGTCCCTACCTCAACCCTGTGAAAGTGCACAGACCTTCTTACCGCTCCCCACGCACTGAGGCTCACAGAGTATCCCCAAGGCCACACACAGCCCTGCAACCCCCGTGCCATCCCTGCAACCATGTCCCCTTGGCCCCTTGGGCTGCCAAAGTCCCCAGTCTGGGGCAGCCAGGGCTGCCTGTCAGGGTGTGGTGACACCAGGCCCCAGGGGAATTCCAAAGGCAGAAGGGCGAGGGGATGTGTTTTGGGGGTCACGTCATCCCCAGGACTCTGGACAGCAGTGCTAGAATAGGCCTGGGGGGCCAGGGCATTCCTTCTAGGCAGGGTCAGGGCAGCAGACAATGGACAGCCAGGAGGGACAACAGACAGACACAAGCCCAACTGTTCAAACAAGGCAGAGAGGTGGCCTGGCCACGACCCCGGGCTCCCACAGAGGCCGCTTGGTGACAGTGAGACTCCACCTAGTGGCCTGTCTGTAGATGGGACCATGTGTGGTGCGGGGTCACCTGGGGTCACAACAGGGCAGAGTGGGGACTGTGGCCGGCTGGGGAGGGTAGGGGGTCCGCGATCAGAGCCAGTCAGCCCAGAAGGAAAATCTCTTCACCCAACATAAAAACCCCGGGCCA
This sequence comes from Pteropus alecto, assembly GCF_000325575.1. NCBI lineage: Eukaryota > Metazoa > Chordata > Mammalia > Chiroptera > Pteropodidae > Pteropus > Pteropus alecto. The sequence continues at coordinate 223,639 of NW_006436286.1, read as the reverse complement.
TCACCCCCTCGTGCAGTGACGATCAAATTCAAATAGCCATTGTGAACGGACACACCAGGTACTGAAGCAGATGGCCTTGCTGAGAACTGAGGACCGCAGGGAAGGGACACGCTGTGTTCACGCAGCTGGGCTCCTGCAGATGAGCGTGTGCCTGCGGGGTGGACAGAGGGGTCCCAAGGCGGAGCAAGAGCGTGTATGCACGGGAGGCCTCAATGGCCAGTTCACTCAGTCATCAAGTCTTTACGTCAACAGCTGCGCTGCAAACCTACTATCTGCCTAGGGAGACAGCAGTGAACAGGGGCCCGACTTCATGGGGTTTATGCTCCAGTGAGGCCAAAACAAGCGAGTAAACGACCCTGAGTGTGCACAGCGACAGTGGACTCAGGATGCGGCGGAAGTGGCAGGAGGGGCCTCTAAAGGAGGCTTCATCCAGGAGACGTCTCTTCATGAAGAGCCGAACTCCTCAATGAATGAAATGTAGCCAGGATGAGTTCCAGAGCCTTAGGACGCAGAAAATCTTCAAAAATAGGTGTTTGGCTACAAAGACATCCTGAAGTCTGGCGCCCCCATGACCCCCCAGGACACCAGCATGTCCAGCATAGGCCCCGAGGGAGACGCGGTCTGGCTCGGGCTCCAGAGCCGCGGCCACTGAGAGGCCGGGGAGATGGAGTCATGCTGTCTTTTGAGAACGTGTCCCACATGGACTTGGGACCCCAGGTCACCACTGTGTCACAACTGTCTTCTTTACGGGAAGAACAGTTGTCGTACTATGGTCCCTAAGGGAGCTGATTCCCTGCTTCCCTTCCCAGCTGCAGGCTGCACGTCTAACGGGAGGAGGACGGACTCATCTCTCCACTGTCCGTTCAGAGTTCTTTTCTGTTTAAACCAGAGTTTAAATAGAGTTCCATAAAGGGATGGTTGGCAGTATGACCCTACGTGTTCCAAATAAATGAGGAGATGTGACGATGCCAGCTGGGCCCACAATTTCAGTCCTGAGGGAAGTAAAAGCAATTGAAACACATCCGCTCGGGCTCCTGACACAGTCGGCCGTCATGCTTGGCCAGACAGGCTCAGCTGGGGGTCTCTGTTTACTCTGCTGACATTTGCCCCCAGACCAAAAACACACTGGCCACAGCGTTGAAGAGCCTCGTCATGTGGGGTCTCCAGCCCTGTGACCACTGTGTGTGTCCTGCAGTGTCTACAACGCTGAAATCCCAAAGGGTCTGCTGGAGGCCTGGCATGGATGCAGTGGTCCCCACCTTGACCGTCACAGGCAAGACCAGGGACAGGCTGGTGCCGATTTACCAATCACCTCTCCAGAGTGACGTGAATTTTTGAAATTGTCCTTAACACCTCATAACACCTCATCGGGGAAAATCTAGCAAACGGAATGAGACTGCATCTCCTTTGACTCAATTCAAAGAAATGTGCTCGAAGGCGAGCGGGCTTGCGGCTCACTGAGCAGGCTCCGGGTGCCAGGAGCAGCTGCGGGAACACAGCGCAAACCTGAGGGTGTCAGGCAGTGGCACGAACCCCAACATGGTTTTCGTCGTAGCTGCTGCACCGTTTCAACCTATAAGCGCCTCTCCACTTCCAGTCAGCATGGCTCTGCCTGTCTCACTGAGTATCATACTTAACTAATTCAAGAGGATTTGGAAAGAGTTGTCACACTTCACAAGAAAACATAATGAAATAATTATAGCTCTGCCTGCGAACGCCATGAGGGTTTTACACAAGCCGCCTTCCCTGCTTCCCGACCGAGCCTCTTCCCCGCGTCCTCCCCCAGAGGGTCCTGCCTGAACCTCGCCTGGTGCAGTTTGTTCCATGCCATGTGCCCAGCAGTGGAAGGTCTGATCACTTCCCGGATTGGCAGCACTGGGGTCTTCCTTGGTCACGGCGCATCCGGCTGAGGTGTGTCCCTCAGGTGGGGTCGGTCAGAAGCATGGCAGCCGCACGTGTTGGTGAGGAGGACCAGAGCTGACAGTGGGGACAGTAATCCGTGCGGCCATGGGACATGGGTGACATCAGCACCCTAGCCCAGTGTCAGCTGCCCACATTCACGCTATGTAACACACCACCCCAAAACCCAGCATCTGACGAACACGAGCTATGTCCTCACACACACGCGTTCTGCTGGCTGGGGCGCCGGACGTGCTCCCAGGCTATAGTGTGGGGTCAGGTCTGCTCAGTGTCCTCGGCCCCCGAGTGAGTATGACGTGGGAGCTGGAGATCTGGGAAACCAGGAAGGAGCCCAGATTTGGGGGTAAAACATGAGGAGCTGACCGTGGGGTCTGCCACAGCCACGCTAGTGTGCCTCCGGTGCTGGGGCCACACTGATGTGCCCCCCACCCTGGCAGCAGCACCCCAGGAATGGGGCTGGAGAAGATGGGAGGAAAGCACGCTCTGGACCCACGGCCACCTGGGGGAGCCCACGTGGGACAAAGCAAGGCGTTAAGATGGGGTATTTTCCCCTTGAGTTTCTAAGACCGTGTAAAAAAATAAGAACTAGGCATATTTAAGGAGCCAGTGTGATTTGATACACCTGTGCACAGTGACATGCCCACTGCAGTCGAGCTAATTCACACACCACCTTGAATCACTGTTCAGAACAAAGGAACCACAGAAAGCCAAACATGAATGGGCAGAGAAGGGTTCAAACCACACAGAGCCTGGACACAGCCTGGACGCCCCTGGCAGAGAACACGGCCTGGCCCGCGTCACCATAGCTCAGGGTCTTGGAAGGTACAGAGGGAGGCCTCATGACTGTGCCCAGCAAGTGACCCCCGGCCTGGCTGCCCCCGCGAACCTCCGCCCCAGGACGCAGTGCGAGCTGAGGATGAGTGACGCGAAGCCATGGAAACAGAAGGAGCCGCCCTTTGAGCGCATCCGTCCACCTGGCCCTGCAGCAGGAGTCGAGGGGTGCGGAGCTCGGGGATGGGAGGGGACGTAACTGGCACCGGGCGGGAGGCCCTGCCTTGGCCACTAATGTGCCTGTCCCCAGGAAGCACAGCCAGCTGCCCCAGCGGAGTGGGCGGCCTGGAGTACCACAACTACTTCACAACAGAAAGGTGCCCACAAATGCGGCCACCGAAGCCACTGGGGTTCCGGTCGCATCCTCGCATTGCCAAGTGCCATGCTCTCCCCACTTCTGTCGACTTCTTCACAAGGTCTTTAGTAGAAAATCTTCTGGGAAAGATGAAAACGTGAGCTCTCGCAGACGTGCTCCTCAGTGCCAAAAAAGCCACCAGTGAGTCACTCAAAAGGTGACCAGTAAAACTATGACAAGGACACCAAGACGGGACAAAGTATGTAATGCTGACTTATCTGAATTACGTCACCAAGAAGACCTCCCGTACCCCCCTACGTCGCAGAGGTGGTCCTGGCACGGTGACGGACTCTCGGGTGCTCCCGGGATGTGCCCAGCTCCAGCACACGAGTGGAGAGAGGCAGGAGCTCCTTTCCTCCTCGGGCTGTGGGGCTCCTCGCTAGGGACAGGTGCTGACACCTTCCATGGGGACAAAGGCTCATGTCACCACCTTGGACTGGGGAACAACTCCAAGGCAGAAGGTGTCTCCAGGATACGTCCCATGTGGCGGGTGGACCCAGCCGAGGGCTACAGCCCCTGGGAACAGTACGGCGTCTGCTGTCCTGGCCCCGAGGCCCGCCCGCCCCCACCTGCCGTCTCACCTGGCTCGCGCTGCAGAAAAGCAGCCGAAGACACAATCCCAGCCCTGGGACGGGCCCGGGAAGGGAATAAGGGAAAATTCAGCCACACTCTCTCAGAGCGAGTGGGGACAAGAACAAGACAGGAAACACAGCAACAGTGCCAGCCAGCCGACCGCGGGGGCGGGGCAGAGACAGGAAGTGGCCACCGGAGGTGAGGACCCGTCTCTGGAGGAGCGTGCCCGTGCTCCCTGGTGACGATCCCCACTAGAACGAGGTCAGATGGCGGGAGTTCAGACAAAAGGAGGTCCTCAAAGAACGAGGTATCGGGAAGACACAGAGCCAAGGCGGGACACAGCGACCAGACAACATCCGTGCAGAATTAGTGATTGAGAAACTTCAAGGAATAAGCAAGATGGAGCTGGAAACTGCTGTGACACAAGCAAGCCTGACACGGCTGCCGCTGAGATGCAGAAGTGAGCCGGAGACTCGAGCGTTCGCACAGGCAGCTGGGGCCCGCGGGCCCGCGTTAGCACCGCCGGTGTCCCCGCCGCAGAGAACGTGACAAGGACAAGAGACGGTGGGCAGCTCCGTCGGCGCAGTTTCCTGGAAGCAGACGGGGAACCGAGCG
>NW_006436286.1:218154-219273 GCF_000325575.1 Pteropus alecto | reverse complement strand
GCGCGACAGGGAGCGGCGTGGTCTGAGTCCCCGCCAGAGTGCTGAGCGTCGGGAGCGGCGGTGGCCCTGCTCACGGAGGTCTCAGAGGGAACTGTAATTCCACAACATCCCTCATGTCACTCAGCACGTAGGCAACGGGGCAAACATGCTTCAGGGTGGAATAAACGGGAAGTGACAGCTCTCCTGAGCTCATCGGGAATAATGACGTGACAGGAAGATAAAATGAAGCAGGCAGGGCTCCGGTGAGGGCCCTGTGAACAGCGAGTCCACTTAAGCATAGATTCCGGACCCCACAGCCTGGGTTTGACAGTTCCCGAACAAAGCACGAATGAATAAACGGTGGTGAAGTAGAAGTATAGGCAATTAACAGAAATCGGCAGGGTTGGGGACACCGGGTGGGAGTGTGCATGCTAACGCTTCCCGTCTCCCCTATCGGGAGTCACTCGGTCCTGTCCAAAAGTAAAGTGTGAAGTTAAAAAAAAAAAACGATTCCTACCTCTGTCATTTCCCCCCGTTACCATTAGAGGTTTCCTAAGGAATACTAGCTACAGTGAAGAATTGCATTTTGGCAAATCCTTCAGTCTTACTCAAATGGTTTTTTCTTCTGTTAAATTCAGGAAATTTTCATAACTTATTTAAGTAGCACATATACTATAATTTCATTTATTACAGCATCTCTTTCCTTCTGTCTTTCTGGACTGACTGCCCTTCATGCTGACAGTGGTTATTTTTAGGTGTAAAGATCTGGGTGATTTATTTTACTTCCTTCTCCCTACTTTGGCACTGTTTGAATTAACTTATAATGAGCAGGGGCGGTTTTAAAAATGGAGTCGTTATTTTAAAAATTAAGAGCCCACACCTGCATTGTTATATAAAGACACTTTGCCAGGGAAAGCAGAGAAAAACCGGGAGCGGGACCTGCTGCCTGATGCCGACCTCCCAGGTCCTCTTCCGCCCCGATGCCTGCCCTCTGCCCCCGAGGCTGGTGGCTGGAGAACCCTGCCAGGGTCATGCTTCATGAGAACGTGGCACTAAATTAAAGAGAGTAAGTAGCTAAACCATACTGGATACTTCGATGAGCCAGGCCCCGTGCTAAGAACGTGCACCGATTTTCCAGTG
>NW_006436286.1:143146-218131 GCF_000325575.1 Pteropus alecto | reverse complement strand
CACGGTTATTGCTGGTGGCGTCAGGCACAGGAGACGGTGGCTCGGGGAGGACATCTACCCTGCCCAAGGCCACCTGGTAGGCGGCAGGCGGATAGCTGTGTTACCGCTGGGGCTATCTGAAATCTGTAGTTGCCCCAGAGGCACTGAGGGGTCCTCAGTTTACTGCTGGCACAGTAAAGAATTACAGATCAGCAAGACTTAGGAAAAGTAAAATTTCTTGAAGTGCGCTTCACGAAGGAAGTAGGTGAGCCGAAAAGAACCAGAATCATGCGGAAACAAAGGCAGATGAACACGCGCTCCAAGGGAGGGGGGTCAGGAAGTAGAGCTGCCACTGCGCCGTGGCGGCTGGTCACAGGGGTAGTGTCCTTAGGGCAGTGTATGTTTAGTTGCCACCTTAAGTGGTATTCTTCCCAGGACTGTCACGTTTGGCTTTCAGATCAAACATCTCCGCTCACTCTTCACTTCCGAGAAGCGAGCCCTGTGGCATCTGCCCTGGCCCTTTGCCCCTCCTTGCTCTGTGTTGTCTCACTTTTGATAATAACGTGGACACGAGAAAGAGTTGGTTTTTGCATTCCCCAAAATGCAAAAGAAAACAAACAGCAGGACAAGCACAAAGAAACAGTGGCTGACAGTCCACCCCGTCCGGGGACACAGTGGGGAGGAGTGGGGAACGAGGCAGATCCGGAGCGAAGCCCAGGAGTGAAGCTGCTGCTCTGCTCCAGCCAGCTGAGGTCATGTGGGAACCGTGAGCTCAGAGTGGCCAGATTTTCTGATTTTTCAGAAGCCAGAAATCCAAATTTTACATAAGAATCCCAACTGTAAAAGTAGGCAACTATTTTAAAATAATTTTAAAATTCTGTATCAGCCGCACAGACCCATATTTCTAACACCCACTAGTTTGATGTCTATACTATTAGACAATGGAAAGGCAACCTACAGACTGGAAGAAAGTATTTGCAAACCATCTTTCGGGTAAGGGGTAAATGCCCAGAATATATAAGGAACTCAAATAACCGCAGACCAAACAAACGACCTGATGAAACCACGGGCAAAGGACCTGAATACATTTTTTCTAAAGAAGACATACAAATGTTCAAGAGGCGTATGAAAAGATGCTTGGCATCACTCGTCACCAGAGAAATGCAAATCAAAGCCACACGAGGTGTCACCTCACACCTGTTAGGAGCCTATGAAAAAAGGGGAAGCAAGCGGGCAGTTCGGAGGACGTGGGGAGAGGGGACCACGTGCGCTGCTGGTGGGATCGCGAACCGGTGGAAACAGCACAGAGTTCCTTAGAAAACTGAGAAGAGAGCACACGGCCCAGCAAGGCCTGTTCCGGGAGTCAGCACAGAGGAAACGGGGGCGGATGTCAAAGAGATGCCCGCAGTGTTCACAGGGACGGGGACGTGGAGCAGCCTCGTGTCCGTCAGTAGATGGCTGGGTAAGGATGGACGGACACGGACACGGACACACACACACACACACACACTATTACTAGATTTTAAAAAGGAGATTCTGTGGCCACGTGTACAAGCCTGGAGGACATCGACACCAAAGGGAATGAGCCAGACAAGGAAAGAAAAACACGTGACCTCACTTATGTGTGGCCCCTAAGAGACAGTGGACACCCGGAAGCCGGGCAGGGACGTGCGGGTCCAGGTACAGAGTGCAGCGGTGCAGGAGGGGCGAGTGTGGACGCCAGAGTTGCTGACACTGCTGGACCCTGGACACTCGCTGAGGAAGCAGATGCCAGTCACCCTCACCCCAGATGGCGGCCGCTGTGTGAGGGGACGGCCATCAACACGCTCGGCACTAGCAGTCATTGCTTCGTGTCAAGCACCTTGCATGTACCGTGTTTAGTTTTAAAGTAAATTTTCAAAGCGCGTGAGCCGGGAAGTTGAGTGTGGCCCCGGAGCCGGGGTGGTGTCTGCAGCGATGCTCGCGTGGGGCCCTCGTCCTCAGTCATTCTTACAGGGTCCCCTTCCCCAGCCGTCTGTCCAAGCCTCTGAGAACTGTGACAGTGCAGATGACCCTGACCTCACAGAGGGATTGCTCGTGGCCAGGTTATCCCGACTGGGCCTTGAGTGCTGGTCAAACCTGAGTGAGCCTCGCCATGTCCCCGGATGGCTTGTTCACACGTCTGGGCCCTGAGTGTCTCATGCACGAGGTCTGGAAGGCCTGAGAACCTGCATCTCTAGCGTGTGTCCAGGTGACGCTGCCGCCGCCAAGTGGGCACCACACCTGGAGACCACTGCTTTAGACCACAGTGAGCATCTTCCACGTGGGAGAGGCTCGAAGGGAGACACTTCTCATTACGGCTGCAGGACAGGGGCAGTGTCCAGCAGGTCGCTCCTTCAGCACTGTGCACGGGCACCTCCGGCCACATGCCGATGGGGAGCGGCCAGAGTCGGACCAGCCAGCAGAAGCCACACGGAGTGAAAGCTGATGGAGCCCTTGGCCACTCTGCTGGGACTGATGAGGCTGACGAGGAAGCTCGTCCTCGGAGCTCCCGCCCCGCATCTTCCAGCCCTGCTCTGCGGGAAGGTCCGCCCGCCCGGCTCTGTGCGGGACGGGAAGCAGCGTGCCAGACCGGGCATGGAGGTCCAGGCGGAAAGACAGCCACGTGGGTCGCATTTCCAGACTTTGCATTTCCAGGGGTGGTTCCCTCACACTGTCTGTTCACTCCAGTCCTCAAGACAGAGGACTGTCACCCGCCTCCGAAAACAGCAAACACGAGTGAGCACGGGCACTTCCTCTTCTCACCGGCAGCTCCTAGTTGGCAGGTAGCATCGGGTACCTGTCCCCTCCCGCACCCTGGGCTGTGTGTGACCTGCCCCAGACCGAGCCATTTATGAGAGAGACGTCGAGGCGTCCTTCACCGCAGCACCTATTCCCGGCGACATTCCCTGGCTTGGAGGCCCCACTGGGAGGAGAGGCCAGAAGCAGGATGAAACACCCTCTGGGCTGACCCTGACCGGAATCGGCAGTAACACTCCCCGAGGAGTCAGCTCTAGCCCCGAGGCTGGGGTCACAGGACACCCACGGTCACCCTCCTGCTGGGACTGTGGAAGAGGAGTCCAAACCACAGCCACTGTGTCCTGGGTTCACTCAGCCCAGAGGCAAAACCAAATCACAGCCACCGTCCTCATGCGGCTGCCCCATTCCGCAGTGCCAGCACGGGTGGCTTGCCCAAGGTCACACGCACGTGAGCACTGCCCACCCCGCCTCCCACCATCACAGCACAGCGCTGGGGTGAGTCACACAGTCACATCCTGGTGATTGCGAATGTTCGCTGCAGCGGCCGCTGGTCATCGGTCACCCACGGCGTGGAGGTATGTGCAGGCAGCATGGCTGCCCATCAGACCATGGACACGCGTCCTTCCTCATGCCATCCGGCCCCAGGAGACTGTATGCTCCCTGAGATCACAGGCTGCTACTGTTTTTCTTGACACGTGTCCTGAGTACCTAAACTGTGCCCGGCACAAACACGCCCCATGCTTGTGTAAGACACTGACATCGGGAGAAGCCGGAAGACGGAGCCACGGGGACCCGGGGACACCGATTCTCTGCTGTACCCTGTGAATCTAAAATCACTTCCAATTAAAAAATTAACAACGCTGGCAGGCAAAAGTTAAATGAGGGTCCCACAAACGCAGACCCGGCTGGCTTGCTCCTCCTCCTCCGAAGCCACTGTCACAGCCTGCCATGCGCACCTGGCACATGCAGGTACCGCCTAGTGCCCAGCGCAGGACTCCCCGACACCACCCGGCCTGTCCGGGGGCCGAACGCCCTGCGAGGCAATCGAAAGACTGTACTATAATGAGCCTTTACAAAGCTCACTCGACCCAGCGAAATAATTGTTTGACTTAATGTGAAATCTGAGCGGCAGCTGGTCTCTCTGGAGCGCGGCTTGGCGGCCGCTGGTGCACATTTCAGCGTCTCAAATTAGCAGCGGTTTGGACATCTCCCTAATTAGTTACTGCACTGCTTGAGGTGTCATTTTATTTTATTTTATTTTTATTTTTTTACGAGCCAGATAACATATTGCTGCTTCAGTTTTTGGAAGATGGGGAGCTATAAATAAAATGATAATTTACTTGGAGTCTATCACACAGATATACCAAGTTCAAAAGTAAGTTTTAATTCGACTAATGAGATGAAACTTTCTCTGCACAGTGTGGGCTGTGGGTACAACTGTCATGCTGTCACGCAGAAGGGCTGTCCCCAAAGGCCAAGAAGACAGCACGGCCAAGATGGCACACCAAACTTGATCTGCTCAGCAGAGAGGGCAGCACGGGGTCCAGTGGCCACGGCCCTGTCCTGTGGAGACCGTGGGCCTCCTCCATCCCGGGGGAAAGAGGGTGCTCGTGCTTTGTCCACCAGGGGGTTGGTAAACATGGAAACATCGTAGATACGTGGTGGGTCAGGGGCTGTACTCAGAACCCAGGCCCCTGAGATCACGTCCTGCCTTCTCTATGAACTGGCTGTGCCGCCGCAGGCAAACCCCTCGGCCTCTCGGTGCCACGCGTCCGTCACCATCAGGCTGCTTGGATAAATTAACTGGCATATGTACAAACTGCACCAGACTTACAGAGAGTTACAGAGAGGACACAGCCAGCTCTGTGAGTGAGTCTTGCCTGGCACACGCATCTCACCATGGGCAAGGAGGCTAGAGGTTGGGGGACCAGACGGGCCGTTGTGAGAATTCAGCCTTTACTTCTGAACTCTGATGCTGGCTCGTCGCTTCACTTTGCTGTGCCCAAGTTGTCTTGTCCACAAAGTGGAGCTGACGACGTCGTGGAGAGGGTGAAATCAGGCGTGGTGAGTGGCACGTGCAGTGCTGGCCACACAGCGAGCGTGCGCTCTGCAGCCTCTGAGACTGGATCCCTGTCCCTGTATTCTACCGAGCACACAGGGAGCCTGGCACACCGGGGCACAGGGCCGATGGCAGCTCAGGGAGGACACTTTCTCAGGCTCTTGATCTCGCTCCCTGAAGACACAAGAACAGTTGCTGTCTGCTCTGCAAACATCTCACTGCTGGTCTGTAACCGTCACATCCCACCAGTGAGTGGGCTATGACAGGAGGACACAGAGAGGTGGGACATTCGTAGCTGCCTGTCAGGCCCTGTTCAGAGGTGGCCGGCCAGCCTCCCGCCGCCCGGGCAGCGTGCTGGGGACGATGCCGAGTTAACGCCGTGTGGCTCGGCGCGCTCCTCTCAGCCAGTCCCTCTCGCTGTGACGGCCCAAAGGAAGGGCTGCTTTAATTCCAAAACGGAATTAAAGTGACTGAACAGTGCGCCTTGCCGCTCCAGGGGCCCTGCCAGAGCAGAAAGAATTCTGGTCTTGTGCTCGGGGAGGACGGCTGGGGGACAGAGGCCACCCCGGGCACTCTGCACCCAGGGGCCAAGGCCGGTGTCCTGAATGCCACCACCCAGGGCATCTTGGCTGATGCAAACCCCAGCCTTCGAGGGTGTGTCTTTCTCGTGCCCCCAGTGCCTCCCTGAGGTCTAACCGGAACCCTTCGTCCTGCAGATGGACCCGTCTCTCCCGGGTCCTGGAGACTGCTGTGCAGAGAACCACCTGCTGGCAGAAGGTGGAAATAGGGGCACACCAGCCCCTCCAGGCCGTGACCTCGAGTCCAGGACAGATATGGAGGGGCTGCCGCCCTGGCGGCCTGCCCAGAGGTGGGCGTTAGATTTTCTTTCAAAGTCCTCATGCTAAAATCACTGCGCGTGCTCAGCAACACACCCGACAGGTGGACTCCCACGCTCCGCAGCTCTGTGAAGACTCGGCATCTGCCTCTGTCCAGGTGGGTTTCTATCCTGCCTCGGCCAGTTCCAGTCGGTGGATCTGCTGGGTCCTGATGCTGCTGGTGTCCGGCATGTTGTTCCTCAGTGTCCGAGCTCTGGACCTGGCTCTGACGTGGAGTCACAGAATCATGGAATGACAGACATCAGAGAGCCATCCTGTCCCCATGCCACACATGAGACGATGAAGGCCCAGAGACGGGAAGCAACTTGCTCCAGGACACACAGCCAGCTGGCAAAGCCACATGCACGCCCACGTCCTTCTGGCCCCTAAAACCTTCTCTCCTCGTACCCCACTGCCAAGAAGAGGAAAGGCTGATTGTAACTGGGAAGAAAGAAGAGGGGACGAACAGCATAAGGCACCCTTCCTGCTTGCGGAGTCTGGTACTCCCAGGGGCCCTCAGCACCCTGCCAGCTCTCCGGCTCCCCAGGGCTTAGACCCACTTGGTGATCTCCATGCTGTGATGCATGCGGTGTCAGGAGCCACAGTGGGGCCTGGTGCCATCTTCCCCGGGACTGATGGCCCTGGGGACGAGTTGCAGACAGTCCTGGAGCGGGGAGACCTCGGTCTCTGTCTCTGCTGGGTGCCTGGCAGGACTCCACTTGCCCACACACAGCTCCAAGGGGCAGCACGCGGTGCGTGAGCTCCGGCCGACTGGCTCTAAGCAGAATGGTGCACGTCCGCGCTGGGCGAAGCACTCAGTCACAGGGTGAGCCCCAGCTCCTCTTCCCTGCCTTAGCGATCGAGAGAACATGCGTGGGACGGAATGATTCAACATGGAAGCAGCCTGGGGCTCCAGGTCACCAGGTGGAGACGGCTCCCCAAGGGCGTGGTGTCTACCTGCAGTTGTGTTAGGGCCACCGTGACTGCCACGCTGTGTGTCTGGCAGCACATCCTGACCTGAATGACACCACAGGCTAGTCCATGTCGGTGACGGCCACCACCACTCCTCACACTGTGTTTCAGGAACGGTGCTCAGCGTTCTACAGCCTTACGTTACTTAAGGCCCCCAGTCACACTGTGACAGAAGATTGGGGACTTTCCCAGGGACAAACACCTAAGACATGGTAAAGCTGTGAATTCTCGTCCCCAAGCTGACCTTACTCCAAATTCTGATATGCTTCTGTTGTTAAACGTGGGGGCGGGAAGACCACAGGGAGAAGAGTCTTTTGAAAGAATCAGGAAGAAAACTCTGTACGGAAGATGCCTCTGCCTGTTTTTACACAGAGACAGAATGGTGGAAGCACAGTATCTGCAGCTGAGATCTTCAGTAGGTGGTTGTATGAAAGCTTCTTACTTTATTTTATATGCTCCTAAAATCTTTTAGGTCTCTACAACGAGCAAACATTACCTCACAAGCAGAAAACAATGTGTTTTAAGTGTTAAGACAGTATCCAAAACAGAGTGTGAATTACTGACACCCAAAATGCTCACAACCCAAGGAGTGACGGAGAAGAAGCGCTCATCCTGAGCCCAGCTGAGCGTCTGGCGCTCTGTATGTTAAGGCGTTTAATCCCTGACGACCCTGAGAAATAGGGCTGATTTCCAGCGCCTACTTCCTGACTGGCCACACGCTAAGCTCTGTGCTAAAAGCCTGGCAGGGCTGCGAGCAGCGTCCAGCATCCACCCCGCACTGCACAGTGGGAAACTGACGCTCAAGAACGGAAGGGGTTGGCCAAGGACACAGAGGTGGGTCAGGGTCATGGAATGTAAAACAGAATTACTATGTTCCTGACAAAGAAGCCATCGTGTGTGCCATGGGGCCACCGCTGAATATTTAAGGACCATCTGAAACAGCTGACTATCTGAAGGAAGCTGGTTGATATTTGTGTATCTTTAAATCTTGCTCTAAATGGTATCATTTCTTTTAAATAGACTAAGCAATGATGAATAATTAGCAATTAATAATTATTATGCCTCATTAACTTAATAAAGGATTATATCTTTATGGAAAATGCAGAGCTAATTGGGAAAGGAAGTTAACCCCTGGTTCTTCGGCTTCCCCATCTGGAGGAGACACCCAGAACCTGGGACACTGTTCGCCTGGCACCAGGTGACCCAGGCGGCTCACTTAGGACCAAGTGGAAGCTGGAGAGCCTGCCTCGCGAACTCAAACCTGCAAAGAGCACATCCCTGAGCAAACAGAAATATCAGGAAACAAAACAGAACTACACGCACAGGTTCCAGCTCAGCAGGGCTGCATGGCCTGTGCCCAGGATGTGGGGACGCACGCACAGCGGAAGTCTCAGCTGCAGTGGACATCAGTGCCCCTGCGGGCAGGCAAGCGCGGGTCAGGGAGGATGAGGACAAGGGAAGCTGTCACCAGGCATGATCCAGGGTCTCCATTTTGCTGCCCTCCCCCCAACCCCCCATCTGTCCTCTGGCAGGACACAGGCAACAGCCCTCCACGTGCTCGCCCCACCACGTCCTGCGCCCCACTCCGGTGGTGGGGTGCCCTGGCTCCTTGTTTAAAGCCCTCGTGCTGGCTTCTGTTGCCATGGGAAAAGCCAGAGGGAGGGAGCCACGTGTGACCCTGGAACCCTCTTCCTGCCTCCCACCCCCACGGGGTGCCCTGGTCAGTGAGTGCCCAGGGTCCACCAAGTCCACGCCCATGCCCATCTCCTCCGGGAGCGTCCTGCCTCCCCTTCATCAGAGCCTCTCCCACATGGCCAGCGTGTCTGTGCTTGACATGACCTTCAAGGCTAGCCACGTTCTCCTGCGACCGCTCGATTCTCCGCAAGAGCCCCTGCCAAGTGCTCACTCAGAGGGTGACACCGGCGAGTGTGAGGCCTGAAGGCCTGGTGATGGCAGCTCTGGTGTCTGCAGAAGGACAGCCACCAGTGCGTGCAGAGCCCTAGCCAGGACTCGGGGTGGGGCTCGGCCAGTGTCGGCTGTCCTCACTGGCCACCGCAATCCATCATGCCCTAGGGCACAGTGCCTGCCACCTGCCAGTCTCAGCCGGGGGCCCGCCCTCCACGCAGTCACAGCCACGCCTCGTGCTCGGAGAGTGTCACCTCGGCCGCCAGGCAAGACCCTACACTGTGAGCCCAGGAGCAGGTGGTGTCACAGTTACAAGTGTGGACACCCAACTGGACGTAGACCTCACGTCTGAATTCCAGCTCTGCTGCCGTGCTGCCGTGTGGCTCCGGACACGGCGAGTATGCACTGTGTGCATGGATGTGAGTGACAGTGACACCGACACTGTGGTTTGGAAATGCCGAGCACGTGCTCAGTGCCACATGCGGCTGAGCTATGATTGTCGTGGCTTTGGCGTTTTGGTGAAGGCCACGACAAAACTGGACCCAGTGACCCAGTCACCTGCCATCACATCTAACAGTGCCACCACTTCAAGTGAGCACTCGTGAACAGAAACCGGGCACAGGCAAGGTAGGTGCCACCTAACCTACCATGCGACGGGGAGCCTGATACGGGGAGAATGTCAGGAGCTTCCACCCAAGGTCACAGAGGCAGAGTGGCAGAGCCGGAAGTCCGCCCAAGCGTGTCTGTCCCCCAAGCCCGGGGCTTCCCCTGTGCTGCCTCCTTTGGTTACCACCCTCTGTGTCTCCCTCCGTCCACGGCACCTGCCCCCTTCGCTTCGCTGGCTACCCCCACTTGTCCTTGCAGCGTCTGCAAAGACGCCTCCTCGCCGGGCAGCTTCCCCGACTTCCTCGGGCCGGTCGCACGTCCCGCCTTCATGCTCATCTCCACCCTGGCCATCAGTCAGCGCAGGCGGTAAAAACCCCAGACCTCCGGGGCTCAACAATGATGTCTTCTTTCCCTGTCACACGGTGTGACCAACTGGGGTCACCGGCCTTGCTCCAGGGCCCAGATGGGCCGAGCAGCCTCTGTCTAGAATGTTCCGAGTCACTGCAGAGAGCAACGAGGGCAACGTCTAGGGCCCAGCATGGACGAGCTCATGAGGCAGAACTTGTCCTATCGGCTCACGTCTTGTTGTCTCAGAGCAAGCCACCTGGCCATACCGGACTCCGAGGGGACAGGAAGCACAGCTCTATGCAGCCCTCCTGCTGGTGGACATCACAGTGCCCACCGCCACGGCTCCTGTCACGCCACGAAGCTATGGACCGTGGCCTCTGTGTCCCCCCGGGAGCCTGTCCAGGCTGTGGTCTTTACTTTCTGGACACTGAGCCACCCAGCACCTGCACCAAGCAGGCACCAGCCACCTGACGGTTGAACAGACAAGTGACGATGTGCCTGGGTGAAGTCCCTGACGCCCCAGCCTCCCCACCGGGCTGACAGGGCATATGCATGACTGCTCCTGCTCCCCTGTGCAGGCCTTTGCACGTGCCGCCCCTCTCCCGGAGCACATCCCCGAAACCCGAGGACCCCGAGACGCTCCCTCGGCCACCTCATCCCCAGGCCCTCCAGCCACAGCCCTCGCTGTCCTCACACCTGCTGGCTTCGTGGGGGCGTCTGTCCTCCTGCAGACAGCCCGGCCCTTGACCCTTAGGAAATTCGTATTTGTAGACTGAACAGTGAATGAGCAAGTGTGTAAGCACAAGACTGACTGCCACAGTGTGGACAGACCCCCCGGAATGCCCTCCCGCCCACTGCAGGAAACGGCGTCTCGAGAAGGGGGCGCACGTGCGCCCAGACTCCCTGGATTTTCTTAAACTCTCGGCCCCGCAGGGTCAGCTCGACACTTTCCACAACGTGTCCTGACCAGCAAGGTGGCAGGGCTTCCGTGTAAATCTTCCTGCTTGTGACTTTCTTAGGCAATGTTTTCTGAGATGTGACAATAAAATCACAAGTGATAAAAAAGATAAATTGGCCTACATCATAATTAAAAACTTCCGTGCTGCAAATGTCCCTCTCAGGACGGTGACGGGGCTACGCTCGGTAATGCTGAGACGGCCGCGCAGGGACAGATGCTGACTAGGCTTGGCGAGGCGATGGCATCGTAAGGGGTACGAACGTCGAGTTGCCATTTCGTACACATGAAACTAATATAACGTTGTGCGTCAACTACGTTTAAATAATGTGGAAAGACAGTCCACAGAATGGGAGAGAGTATTTGAAGTTCATATATCTGATGAGGAACTTATATGCAGAATACATAAAATGTTCTTACAACTCAATTAATAGAAAGAGCAATGACCTGACCCAATTAAAAATGGGCCCAAAAATTTGAATAGCTTTTTCCCCAAAGAATACATACAAACATCCAATAATCAGATGAAAAGATGCACAATATCACTGGTCATTGGAAAAATGCAGTTCAAAACCACAATGAGGTACCACTATGCACTAGGAGCACTATAATAAAACAAACGGACAATAACCAGTGTGAGCCAGTCATACTGCAACCCACGCCCCCCACCAGTGGGACCACAAACCCGTGCAGTGCTGAGGAAACGTCCGGAAGGCCCGCAGAAAGCTAAACACAGAGTGACCACGTGATCCAGCCATTCGTCACTAGGCACATACCCAGGAGAGCTGGAACATGCCCACACGAAGCCCTGCACACGAGCGTTCGCAGCAGCGTGGTTCGTAAGAGCCAAAAGACGAACGGCCAGCGTCCATCGGCTGCCTGACTGACATGTAAAATCAGTGAACCCCTCCACACAGCGGAACGTTGTTTGGCAGTAGAAAGGGGTGAGGCACTGACACACCCACAACGTGGACGACCCCCGGAAACGTGATGCGCAGTGGAAGACGCCACCCCTGCAGGAGTTCGAGCAGAGGCTGGATGGCGCTAGTCAGGGTTCTGCCAAGGATGCGGGGAGTAGCTGAGCAAGGCCACCGTCAATTCCTTCTAGTCCCGAGAGCCAATGAAGGGAAGTCCAGCTACCCACCGGTCACCTCACACACAGCACGGAGGGCCACTGTGGGTCAGGCATGTGCCCACTGCCGGGCCTCGGTGCTAAACAAAACAGTGGGACCCCCAGCTAAAGCCCTTGCACACCTTGGGGGAGGGGATGGGGAGCTCTGGGTCAGGTCAGCGGAGAGAATGATCGGGGAAGATGGGGCCCAGCTTTCACCCTGCAGGGGCGCCCTTCAGTGAAGATGGGGAGTGAGGGACTCAGCCGAGACACAAATGACACGAATCAGCCAGATGGTGGGGGGAACAGGCCCAAATGAGGAAATGGGGGTCCCCCCCTCAGTGTGGTGGTGGCTGCACCTTTATTTCCAGGTTCTAAGAAGAGAAATTCTAAAGCCCGGTAATTCTGAGCACCTGATGGCTCTCTCTTCTTAAGAGGCTCTGGATCCCATTTTCCAGGATTCCATGAAGACACCTGTCTGAGCCTCTGGCTTTCGGCACAAGAAGTCTGCACCCGCTTGCCCGGCAGCCTGAGCCTGCCCTGGTTATGCCCCTGCAGGAACAGACGAGGCAAAAGAGAGGCACTTGGAAGACGGCCGTCGGCATCCTGCCCCCAGTTAGGCCCCACGCTCCACTCTGCTCAGGGGAGGGAGACAAGGCGGCTGCAGACCGGCCGCCTACCCTAACGAGCCGTCTCCGGGCTGACCTGATGCCAAGCCCCGCCAGCCACCAGGCCACTGCCAGCAGGGGTGAACACGGAGACTAACTTATGTGGAATAAAACACGCTGCACATGGTGCCCTGACACCAACACAGGCATTTCCTCCCTGCAAAACAAGCCCAATTTTCAGGGGACCCTCTGCGGCCTTTCTGCTCCGTGAAAGAGCTGCAGCCGCTCGTAGCCTATCAGGGTGCGGGCAGAGGGACAGACGGCGGGCAGGGCGGCCGAGGTGGAGAGCGTGGGCACTGGGACTGAGCGTGTGAGCCAGGGGCCTGCTCAGCCACACGGTGCCTCGGGGCCACCCTGTCACTGTGCGTGGCTGTGAGCACAGCACCCCGGGGCCCGCTGTGCTGGGTCACGGAGGTAATGCAGGTCGAGTGCGGCAGGTGGGCGGCTGTTCCTGGGACCAGGGGGCACGTGCCACGTGTGCCCTGCTAAGGGCTGGGCAACCGCCCACACGAGGCGGTCGCTGGGTGCAAGGCCCTGAGAGGTCACAACTCACGCAGGGAAGCGGGCCCTTGGCGTGGCCGGCGGGGCGTGCGAGGCGGCAGAGCGCAGGTGTGGGCTTGCTCTGCGGGGTCTCACGTCGTCTGTTTGTTGCGGTGGCTGCGGCTGTGTTGTTTTAGCAGAGTGAAGTCCAGGCAGGCAAACGTCACGTACGTGCACAGTGCATACACATACGCGTCTACTCCACTCAGCTGTGCCTTTGAGAATCGTGGATTCGTGTGCACAGGCTGGAGCAGAAATGTCAGCTGTAGAGTCCCTCCCCGCACTCACGGCAGCCAGGACTAACGTTGCCAGTCTGCCCAGCCCTCATCTGCCCATCCTGGGTGTCCCTGCCAGTCAGTCCAAAGACACTTGCCACCCTTGGGCTGGGGACAGAGAGTCTGAGATTTTCCTCTCTCTTAGGCACCATGCCTCTGACCTTTTCCAAGTAGAAGGAGACGAAGGGAAGGGGGGCCGATGCACACGCATCTCCACACTGGGGAAAAAGGAGGGTGCGTGTGTGCAGCTGCGGAGCTGGAGTTCACGCGGAGGTGCCCGAGAGCCAGCTGGGAGTGTGCTCTCGCCCTCGGTACTCGCTAACCCTCTGCGCGTCTGTAAAATGATCGCCCGCCCCCGCCCCCCCGCCCGGGGTCCCCGTGAAGGTCGAAGAGCAAGGCAGGCAAAGCGCGCAGCCCGACACTACTCGGCACTCGGAAAGCAGGCGTTCGCACATCTCCCCGCAGTTCCCCAGCTCCCAGCTCCCAGCTCCCCACTGGCTTCAAATTCTGTGGAGGAAGCGAGAAAATGAAGACAACCCGGTGATTTAGTGACGACGGGACATCCAACCGGCTCCCTGGGGACCTTCCGCAGCTAAACGCAGAACGGCACTGAGGTTTCCAAAGGCAGCTCGGGAACCTCATCCCTGGGGAACGGGAAGGCGCTCGGCCAAGCACAGAGCCGGAGCTGGTGAGTAAGGAGGTGCCGCGTTGACTGAGTTGGGGGTTCACATCACTAAGGGAACTGGGATACAGCAGAAAAACACAGCCCAAGTGCCTGAGGGCTCCCCACTGCCACGAGCACAGACACCCCAGAACCAGGCTCCAGACCGTTTGGGACAGCAGGGCCCCTTGTGGCCTGCTCTCCTGCCGGTCACCACCGGGCCCCAGGCACACACCTGTCCCTCGTGGCTCTGCTTGTGTTGCGCCCCCTCTCGGAGGACTTGGTCACATTGTGTGGCCCTTCCTGCACTTCTGCCTCTCCATCTACACGTGGGCACGACGGTCACCCTCACGAGCTTGGGCGTGTGACGAGGGACTGAGTAGGTGCCGGGGGCTCCTGCAGCCTCAGCAGGGCCTGGTGTGGGGACCCAGGAGCCCTGTGAAGCAGCAGCGAGGGTGGAGGACCCACGGCCCCCGGCTGGGCGGGGCTGAAGAGTGCTCTTGGCCGCGGGAGCTCTAGCATCATCAAGGACCCTGCCCTGAAAGTCCACTCACAGCAACTCGGGAGTGTCTACCACTCACAGGGAGTGGAGTGCTGCCTCGGACACCTTCTAGGAATGCGTCCGGACGCAGGTGACATGAGTATGGCAGCAGCAGACACAGCCGTGAAGACCTCCAGTGCGCCAGGCACCGTGCAAAGTGTTTTTCACGCACTGACTCACTGAATCCTCACCCTCCATTCCACAGATGAGGAAAGAGGGGCACAGAGAGGGCAAGCAACTTCCTCAAGGCCACACAGATAGTGAGCGGCAGAGCTCAGGGTCTTAACTGCTACACGCTGGTGACGGAAACGCACCGTCACCAGTGTTCAACGGAAGTGGGACATGGCGACTGTCCTCTTTCTGAGCCGCGTAATCTCTCTTTATAAGTCAGTTCTCAACCTTTTTGGCCATTTATGTCATATGACCCATAGTACACATAAACCCACAGACCTGCTTTTATCACACAGACCTGCCTTTGTTACATACGACGTGCTCGGATATTTTCCATAACACCCTATTTGTTCCTATGCCATTTTTACATGCTGGTTGCCATCTGCTAAACTGATTTCAAGACACGCTAATCAATCACAATTCATAGTTTGTAAAACGCCACTCTAGACTGTGGTCTCTGGGAGGGCAGGGCCATGGGGCCTCCACCCGTATCCCCAGTGGAGCCTTCGGGCACAAGTAGGTTCCAGGCAGAGCTGCCTGACCCTCAGACGATCTTCTTTTGCCTGCACAGAGCCACTTTTTTCCTTTTTATGAAAGTCTGCTAACATTTAAAAATCAGGAGATTCACAGAATCATCCAGACCCTCAGCTTCTGAAGTGCTCAGATTTGAGCTGGGTGGAGAGGGGGCCTGCTCCCCCCAGAGACAAAGCTGTGTGCCCGTCCTGCTCAGCCCCGCTGCTCTCCTCGGCCCCCACTCAGCCCCCCTCGGCACTCCGCAATCTCGCTCCAGCTCAGAGCCCTGTAGGTGCTTGGACTTGGGTCCGCTTGAGGGCCTTGGTATTAAACAAGCAAGAAGTGGATTCGACAGGTAATCAGTGAACCTGCCACCTGCCACCCAGTAGTGTCTCATGGTGACTTTAAGGCACAACTGCCCGATGCCCAGGGACATCTGAGCGTGGCCTCTGTTCGGCTCGTGGTTTCAGGACAGCCCCGCGGCGCCCGTGCTCGGCCGACAGTCCCTGTGGCCCTGCAGGAACGCACATCCCTTCTGGCCTCTAGAAGCTCGGTACCAGCCGGAGGCCAGGAGATGACGTCTGCTTTGACTTGTCGTGAAGACCGTGGCCTTCGCGGGACCGGGCTGTTGTGGGCACTGGCTCTGCATCCAGACTGCCACTGCTAGCTGTGTGACACTGGAGAGTGTCATCGAACCCCTGTGTCTCGGGCTTCACCTGTAAGATGGGACAATAGTGGCGTCTGTCACGCACGGCTGGGGAGGGTGGAATGAGATGCCTGCATCACTGCTCCCCATGGCGCCCAGTAAAGTCAGTCATCACTTCGCCCTGAGCCTGCTGGGTGTGTGGCAGCCTGGCTGCGCCGGGTGCAGCGGTGTGGGCCCTGGCACCCAAGGGTGCCAGACTCACCAACTCAGGGCAATTATGTGTGAAGCCCACCCTTGTGTGCACCATTCCCCAGGGCTCTCTGGTAACCATGGCAACCCAGCTTACAGGTTACCAAGTTCAAAACAATGTTTCCGAGCAGGAAGTTTTGCTGACGTCACCATCCTGACGAGAAGGGGATGAGGGCTCCAGGGCGCCAGCCTGAAGACCAAGAGCTTCCGACGGCCTCTTCACGTGTCTCTCGAAGTACCGACGCCCAGGCACACACGGAGCCATTATGAAACCCCAGCGTGACGACCTTGAGTACCGCTCACTACCTGCAATCGCTCCTGGCTCAGCGCTTACTGTGTGACCCTGAGCAGGCAGCTCAACCTCTCTGTGCTTCAGTTATCCTGCTGGTAAAATGCGAGCCGCCTAGAGCTCCTCCCACAGCTTCTACGGCGATGGCGCAGGTCAGTGTACGTGACGGCTCCGAGCACAGCGCCTGCCACGCAGCGGGCCTGCCGCAGATGCTCGCGCGCCCGACTCTGCCACCGCTTTGCCAAGAACATCCCTTCTGCCAAGCCTGAATGCCCCACGAAAGAGTGAAAACACACTCGATTTTTCCTGTGGAAACCGCCACACAAAGATTTGTGCAGAAAGACTTTAATCGCAACAGCATTTATGACAAAAAACTGCAAGTAATATAAACATCTAACAATAGAGCATTGATTAAAATAAGATATATTCACAGAATAGAATGTGATTCACCAACTTAAAATGATAGTGCCCGACAGTATTTACTGATACAAAATTGATTACTATGTTATAAAATAATAAGATCATAAAACAATATCCATAGAATGGCCAAATTTGGTTGATTGACAAACAGATGTCAAATTTTAATTGATGGGTAACTATGTTTAGTTTGCTCATCTGTGTCTCCCACTTTCTTTCCCACAAACACATATGCCTCGTGCAATACAGTATTTCTAACATAACTCTAAAGTTAACACTAACATAAATTAACATCAACACCCACCTCCAAGGTCGGAGTCAAACTCCGCCCTGACCACGGGCTCCCCTGGGTGCCTCTGGCTCAGGGAGAATTTCCTTTCTCCTTCTCCAAAGCCTGTGTGGCCCAGGGTGCATCTCTGAAGGCATTTACAGTGCCCTACTCTGCCTTGCGCCCCCTCCCTGCTGGGGCGCCCACTCCTTGGAGCAAAGGTGGCCCTGGCAAGTCCCCGCAGGCACTGGTCAGTGAGTGCATGGTGACTGAGTGAACGGATGTGTCCCTTCATGCCTCAGGATTATGGTGTGACAGGCTCTCTGAGGCCTTTCTGGACCCCTCCCACCTCCTCTTGACCTCTGGGTGCTGCCCCCTCTAGAACTGGCCAGCCTGCATTGATGCCCAAAGCCCTGCCGCAGCCTTCCTGCTGTCACCATGTCCTGCCGCAGAGGCGGGAGCAGAGGGGCCTGCGCAGGAGGGCAGTGGACACGGTCCTGGCCCAAAGGTGCAGGTGGGGGTGCAGCAAACGCAGGCAGCGAGGAAAGGCTCTGAAAAAGGGGGTGCTGTGGCTGTTCCCTTGGGTGGCCCTTAGTGTGAACCTTGGAGGCAGAGCAGGGAGAGAGAGGGCCATGTGGATCTAGGGGCTGGTCAGCCATTTACACACCCCAGAGAGCTACATTTTGGATAATTTCTTGCAAGATGGTGGCTACCAAAATTCCACGTTCTCCCCATTTCTCCCACCTCATGTATGGTTAGTTTGGGGCCGTGTGGCCCATGCTCTGCAAGGAGACAGGACCCGTGGCCCCCCTCACTCTGCCTCCCCCTCTTGCTGCAACACGAAGGTGGCACGGTCACGACACAGGACCCTCCTGGCCGCAGTGGGGTTTGCGTGACCCACACAGCAACCTTCGTGGTGTCCAGCCACTGAGGTGCAGCCAAGCCTAGCGTGTGCTGCCCAGTGCAGCCCTCAGACGTAGTGCCCTTCACAAGAGGGCGATTCTGCGCATTAAACTGTTTGGAGCCCACTAACAGTGATGGCGGGGTTTCCCTGCTGCAGAGAATGAGCAAATGCTCGTGTGCAGAATCGAAGACGGAGCCCAGGTCTTCACGTCTCCTGGCCTTAGGGGCAGAGGCATCCGGCCCCCAGCGACACACGTTCCCTGCCCTTGGGCTCAGCAGACGGGGCTCATCCTCCCCGAGCTTGTCGCCCCATGGGTTCCTCTCACATGGGGACAACAGCCTCAACTAGGCCCCAGGATGGATGGAGGTAAAACTTTGCTCCAACAAGGATTTGACCCGTCTTGCTGCTAATTGTCCATCTATCTCTCTCACAGGCAGTGTCGATAGCCCAGCTGCCGCTTCCGTGGAGCAATGTCTGCTCCCCCGGGAAGCTGCTGCGGGAGGCGGCTGAGCATGGTGGGGAGGTTTCCATGGTAACCACGCACCACCCACCAGAAGGCTCTGCCCGTGAAATCCCCCGTTAGGCTCCAGCCGGCTAATTAGAAGAGGCCTTTAGCACTTGCTCACATCCTGGAACACCTCTTCCTGGTGGGTAAGGCATGGACGCTCAAGGCTGAGTCCGGCCAGGCCACGTCTCGTTAGCCCCAAGCCCAGGGAAAGTCACGGGTGTGAGGGAGGGTCATTTATTCTGTGGGCCTGTAGGCACGTGACAGCCTTCCTTCTGCATCTGGCGGACACCAAGACGAGTTCATGGTGACCGGCTGGGTTGGGGGTGTGGGCCACTAAGGCAGGAAGGGGTCCAGCCATTACATCCAAGAAGGACTCAGAGAATGACCGAGGGTCCAGGGGACGAAGCCCTGGCTTTGGGAAAGACTGTGGTGGGGGCGAACTTGCCGGGGCCAGGGACACGTTTGGGGCTCACAGGGCCAGCTTCAGAAGCATGTAACTTGTGGAGCCATGTTGGGCCCCGGACTCAGAAGGGTCTCATGCTGGTTAAACACTCTGTTGTCACCATCTTAAAATATCCAGTCTGTTCTAAACGAGGGCCCCTCATTTTCAGTTTCCTCAGACCCCCGCAATGTTCCATAGTGGGTCCTGGATGCTCAGGTGGACAGGTGTCTAAGCAGGTAAACTGAGACAGCAGGCTGTGGATATGGAAAAGCCCCTATACACTCAGGGACACAGGTCTCCCCTGGGCCACTTACTAAATCCATGACACGGGCAAATCTCAGCCGAGCTGGGACCTAGAGCACTGGCTCGAGTCAGAAAGATGTGGGCCCAGGCAGGCCCCAGCCTCACCGTCCCCTGCACAGTGCCAAGCCTCTGGCATCAGTCCTCACCTCTGAGACGGAGATGCAGGCTCGCCTCGGTCCCTCCCCCGCACATCCCCACCGCGGCCCACCTTTAAATTCTCGGAATCCGCCTCCCCCTGGGATCGTACTCAGGGACCTAGCCGAGAGGCGAGTGACTGGCCCAAGGTGACCTGGTGGGTCCACCACAGGACCACAACCCTGTCTCAGTCTCCTGGCTTTGTGCTGCCCTGGGTCACGTCCCTCCCTCCTGCCGGCCTCAGGGGGCGCTTTGTCACGCCTCACGCCCAGCACCCGCCCCTCCCGTCAGTTCACTGGATTCAGGAAAGTCACGCACTGGCCGTGGGCCAGTCAGAGCGAGCCAGGCGGGGGGCCAGCTAGAGAAGAGAGGGAGGGAGCCTCTGTCCGAGTGTGGCCGGGACATGGCTGTTCCTGTGGGGAAGTGCTGGGGGGTGGGGTGGGGGACGGGGGGACACAGGGAAGGACACATGGCCCTGTCTGTCGCCCTGAGAAAGGACAGCTGCTGTGTCCCGGGACTGGGGTTGAATCCCAGCTCCGCCACTTACTGGCTGTGCGACTCCACACTGGCACCTCCAGGGCCATCTTTCTGTTTTATGTTCACCCCATTTTACCGACAAGGAAGCTGAAGTGACCTGCCTGGGGTCACCAGCTGGTACACGACAGAGCTGAGATCGGAACCCCGTGTCCTGGGGCTTACGCTGGGTCCACTGCAGACCCAGTGGCAGCAAAGACCGCCAGGAAAGACCTGACAGTGAGCCAGTCCCTGAGAACACTGGGACTCTGGGATGCGGACGAAGAGGACACAGCAGGGAGGGTGAGTGGACAGTGGCAGGAAAATGAATCGGGGCATGGGGAGGAGCTGCCTGCCACCTCTCACTGTGAAGAACAGGTCCCAGAGGGCCACCTCTGCCACAGGTGATCAACAACCTTTTAATGTCCTTGCACAGTGTCCCAGTTACTCAGGGGCACTGAGGCGGCCCAGCCCCACGAAGCAGGGAGGTCCACGTGATGCTCCAGAGTGAGGCAGGGACTCTGGGGAGACCCCGGGTCCAGGCGGGGCTCAGGGAGCTGCAGACCAGGCCCAGCGCCTGGCGGGGACCGGGCTGGGAAGTAGGTCAGTCTCCGCAGAGGCTGGGGATGCACCTGTCTGCCCACAAACGGTCACAGAGAAACAGGGTTGTTTTCTTAGGAAACCAAGTTTCTATGAGATCCCCCGTCCTTCCCAAGTGGCAGAACCTTGATCTCGTCCCTGGGCTGTGTCCAAGGGCCAATGTCAGGACACGGGCGAGGGTCCCGAGAGGCTGTTCTGGTCCCAGCTATCCACAAGGACACCCAGTCCTGTCTGAGGGCTCTGCCTACCAAGCCTGCAGCCCCCTGAGGTCAAGGCACAGGAAGCCGCCAAGCTGCGCCCTCCTCACTCATCCTCCCGTCCTCTCCTCGTCCTAGCCCAGGGCAGGCACAGTGCATCAGCCGGTCTGCCCGCTGGCCCCCAGAGGCTACCCAGCCAGGCCTTAAGCCCTTCCTGCCCAAGAGGTTCCACGTTTTTATCAGAAAGCCTGGGCCAGCCCATTATTCCTATCTGTCACACTGAGGCTCTGCGCCCAGGGCTGAGCCTCCCTCCCTCTGTCTCTGTCTCTGAGTGTGTGTGTCTCTCCCCTCACTCTCTCCTTAACGTGGAGGGGGAACGAGGAGGACAGAAGAGAAGCAAGGCCGGCTCGTCACACAGAAAGCCATGGACAGGCCCGCGGGGGAGTGCGCGCATCCTGAGGAAGAATCGATGAGGCCGTTCAAGCGGAGCCGCGTGTCTTCATCGTGGACACCACAGCCCGGCCCCTGCTGACCACGGTGTGACCCTGAGAGCCAGCCCTCTCCTGCCCCGGCCTCAGCGGCCTCACCCGTGAAGTGGGGAGGGCGACCCTGCGTAGGGTGGGCTGCATGGTGGGTGCGGGAGGGCTGTGCCACATCCTCTCTCCAGACCCAGGAGAGGAAGGACGAAGACGACGCTGTGAGGAAGGGCGGGAGGGAGGGAGTGGGCCAGCGCTGGGGAAGGACAGACGCAGGTCGAGGCCTCCCCTGCCACTGCCCACCCCGCACCACCACACACACCCGCAAACACGCTACGGTGGAAAGTGATGTGTTTTACTGACTAGAACCAAAGTCGAACTCCCTAAAACGTCCTCCGAAACCCCGAATGACCTCGCTACCTCCCTTCGGGTGTCCTCCACTGGGTCCCAGCCATATGGCCCTTCCTCTTCCTCCAAGGCAGGATTCCCAACCTCAGCTGCACTGTGGAACCACTCAGAGCATTTGAAATATGTAAAATTTCAGGCCAAACCCCAGACGAATGAGATCGCAACATCCTAGAGGCCAGATCAGGAAACCCTACAGCCCCCAGGAGACCTCCAACGTGCAGCCGGGGAGAGTCACTGCTCTGACGGTCGAGAGCTCTGCGCCCTCCACCCTGCTTTCTCCCTCTGTCCCCTCCGCACACAGCCCCTCCTCATGGGCCCCATCTCAGTCTGGTGAGCTGTCCACAGACACCTCGCCCAACGCCAGCCCTCACTATTTCCTCCTGGAATGTATGGCAATCTGTAATTCTCGTACTCGTTTATATGTTTGTTCTCCATCCCGCCACCAAAATGTGAGTCCCATGATGCCGAGAACCCTGACGGGTTCCACTGCCACCACGCCCAGCACCTGGCACCGCGTCTGGTGCGCAGTAGGGGCTGAGCAGACACGCAAAGCGTGAACGAGAGATCAGTTCAGCGGGAGACATGACTTGGTTTAACTCCCCGGCTCCCCTAGGGTCATGCTGAGTGAGGGAGCCCCAAGACCTGAGCCTTCAGAAAGGCATTTCCCACAGGACAGTGTCCCTTTCTTTTCCTCTCAATGTCTCCCCAGATCTGCAGGCCTCTCTCTGGGGACCCCTCTTCTAAGCCACCCAGCTCAGTGCCCCCACCTGCTGTCTCGGAAGCCACGCTCTCCTGAGGAGGAGGAGAACACACCCTCTCCCAGGTCCCCCTCTTGTATCTTGACACTTTGAACCCAGCTGGGCGTCAAGATCAACCCAACGCCCCCGTGCTGCACCTGGGTGCTCCGACGAGGACGGACAGTCGTGGGCGCTCCGATCCCAGCGCCAGCCCCAGGAGCCTTCCTCCCCGATTCCCGGGAAAGCGCCCCCCCCAGACCCAACATCCGTGTCTCTGGGAGCAGCACAGCAGCCGTTTCACATGAGGCCATCGGACGCCTCTAATTAGCACAGCGAGGATGACGACGAGCCCACCGTCACCACGTCAGAGCCACTGCCCATGGCGGGGCTCACGGAACTAGGGACACCATCACCTGTGCGTCACTCTTCTTTAGCCTTCCCGAGAGAGGGCCGGGACATCCCAGACCGCTCACCTGTGGCTTCTCTGGCCATCCTGTCAACCCAGGACAGCCGGCCTGCCTGGACTTCCCATTCCCTCCCTTTCCAAGCATGAGGAAAATAACACCCTCTGGCGAGACAGCGCCCAGGAGAAATGCCCGGCTGCTGCAAAGATCAAACCACTTCCAGTGTCTGAGCCGACAGCCAGGGAGGCCCGGGCACAGCACCTGGGCCCACCTCAGGTGCTCAGCTATTTCTACTGCCACTACCACGCAGGTCCCCAACACGTAGCAAGAGACCCAGCACATGTCAGTCACCAGATGAATACCTGATAGACAGATAAGTGCTGAAGGGCAAACCGGGATTTCTCTTAGAATTATGCCACAGCTCTCCCTTGTGTCACAGACGGAAACACTGGATCCCTGCTCCGATGCCAGGCCGGCTCCCTAAACTGCCCATTTCCTTGCCTTTTCTAGCTTCTAGAGGTCACCGGCATAATCTAACCTACACCGCAACTCCATGAGAACTAAATTCCCGCCCAGTTCCAGGATGGTCTATTCAAAAACTGACCTTAAACAACCTTTCTAAATGTGTGTTCATAACGCAATTTTTAAAGTGATGGCAAATCCCATAAACCAGACAGAGCTGGCATCTCCCAACACTTTTTAACTACACTTTTTATTTTGAGATAATCAGAGACACATGTAGTTGCAAATCCGTAGCACAATTTCCCAACTGGGGTATCGATCGCAAGGACACAATCCAGGTCCCTAACAGACTTTGAAATGCAGCTGGTTCTCTAACTGCCCCTGCTTCTCACTGCGGTATTCCTCTCATAAGGCCTCGCTCCGGGCTCACAAGTAATTGGGACCAAGGCACTGAGGCATGACACCTTTCAAGGATAACTGCGTGTAGAAAGATTTCTGAAGGCCAAAATACAATTAACTATATGAAAATGTGCACAAATTTGTTGTTACTCAGAGAAATGCATAGCAAAACAACCACAAGACACCACTTTTCATCAGCTAGAGTAAGAAAATGAAGAAAAGACATAATAGCCAGTGCTGGGGGGGCGGGGCGCAGGCTCTGCCACGTCCCGGGGGGAGCTTTCGCTCCTCTGTGGCGATTAATCTGGCAGTAGCTGTTGTAATAAAAACACATGCACTTTTTGATGTGGGAATCGCAACGCAGGGCAGTCTATTTTATAGAAACAGATGTAACCACAGAAACAAAAGCGTGTTTACGGGGGCACTGTTTGAGGTGTCAAGCATCCATATGCAAACACCCTGAATGTCAGTGGGCTGGAGAATGACTGAAATCATCATCTAAATCCAAACTGAAATATCGCGCAGCCATTTACAAAGATGAGTTGACCTAATCATGTATCTGCAGGAATTTCTGGTGTGATTAGTGGGGCAAGCTTTAAAACAGCCAGCGTTGTTTCTCTCGAGGGCTGCGTGATATTTCAGGAGAAAGGGGAGAAGTTACTGACTTCTTCCCTAAACATCTCTGGATTGTTATCTAGTTACAACAGGCATGCAGTCTTTGAAATTCACACACACAAAATAATAATAATAATAAAGAAGGAAAAGAAAAGATTAAAGATGGTCATCAAGCCCAGGAGTAAGGGCAATGGGTGAGTCCCCACAGTGACAGGCAGCTCCTGCCTGCTGAGGCGCCAGGAGGAGTGGGGATACACACCCCAATCTGGGCTCTCACACCTGCTCTCACAAACTTCTGCATCCTAGCCACCTATGTATTGAACCTGAATCTCAAGAATGAGCCCAGAAATATGTATTTTTTAATTAGGTATATGGCGGTGACATCGGTTAATCAGAAATATGTATTTTTGATGAGCTCAGCTCCTGTGTAGTTAGGTGGGTGTATGAATTTAAGAGCTACCTCCAAACTGGGCTGGGGTTTCCCTTTAACCCATCAGTTAATCCCGCCGACAAGGGAGCCCCGTACCTGGACCAAACCCTACCGTCCAGTGTCGGGTCTGCTGAGTCCAAGTCTCCAACATAAAAACTTTCTTGAATTCCACAGCTCACTTTTAATTAACCTTTCTGAGACCCACGCCTCACAGATCCAGGAAGAGCTTCTCTATGCCCTGGCCCTCCCCTCCTCAGGGCTGTGCCACCGGGGCCTTGGCCTGCCTCATCTGTTCAGTGACCTACAGTAGTGAACAATGGAAAGATCAATCTGTTTCATTCGATGGAAGCATTTGCCCAATGAGTCAGAGTCTTCAAATCCTCAGAAATTTTGACACAGTCATTAATTTTGTTCGACCATAAAAGCCAGGACCTCTCCAAGCTCTGAAGGCCGTGCCTTCTCTGTGAAGATGTATTTGCTAGAAGGGAGTGCTGGAACCAGCACTTCCCTCCGCGGGGACCCTTAAAGTCATCCGCACAGGCGGCGTAAACTGGCTCGGGTCTCTGTTACTCCACACAAGCTGTATGAGCACCTGCATGTAAAGGGGCCTTCCCAGGGTGAGGCAGGCACGTGGGAACAGATGGGTTCTGGCTAGAAGCAGCGTTCATCTGGGAGGGGAGGAGAGCAGTGATCATGCTAACACAGGTGGGGTGGGGTACATGTCTCTGAGGCAGCCAGGTGAGCACAGCTGCTTCTGGAACCTTCTCCTCATTTTGCTCCGCAGACCCGCCCGTGGCCCACAGTGACTGCAGGGTGAGTGATGGACCGCTCCCCAAGGGCGGGGTGGAGCCCTTCGGGTTTGACCAGAGGACCCCATCCCTCTGGCCACAGTGATTGGTTCAGGGGTGGGCATGTGACTCAAGTTGGTCCAATGGGGATCAAGCCCCGGTCTGGCTGGCAATGGAAGCTTCTTCTCTCCCGGAGTTGCTGAGTTTGGAGATGGAGCCTAACACTGCCGGTCCACCCACCAGGAACAGCGTTCGCGGAAGTGAGGGCAACAAAACCCAAAGGGCCGAGCCCAGGGACCTCGTTTGACCTCCTGGATCCATCCGATCCTTCAGGATAACAATTCGGGTACCCAGTGCTTCAGTTCCTTGGCGCTCAGTTAGGTCACTTGTAGCTGAGAACCCAGTACAGCGACAAGGTTACAGTGTGGCTGAGGTTCAGAGGTGGGGAGCGGTGGGGAGCAGCAGGGAGCAGCACCACCAGTGTTTCCCGGCCCGGCTCTGGGGCAGGGGCAGCCTGGGCTGGGCCAGGCCTGTGACATGAAGGGCAAGGGTGCGGGGGACACGCAGCACCAGCAACCCTCCTGGGTCATGTTAGCTCAGTGACAGCACATCTTCCAGAGGGGGTTCCAGCAGTGGGAATTCTAATTCTCTCCTTTTCCTTCCTTTTTCATCAGGCAGTTATACACAGTAGGTGCCTAATGAGTGCTTCCTGTGTTATAACGTATTCTTGAGCAGTAAGCTACACTGAACCTCAGAAGACAGGCATCCAGTGGTCACCAAGCATAGCTTAGGTCATGACAGAATCCAAAACGCTGACAAAGCGGAGATCTCCAGTTTGGTTTAGGAAGGCACGAAATCAGCTATTTCTTATTTCTCTAAAAATGCTGGCTTCAAGGGCCCCGAGTAGCAGGGCCAGCAGCTCCCCCAGGTGCAGTTCCGGTGCACGGCCTCTCTGTCCCTCTGTCTCTTACCCCTCTATTACCATCGTCCCTAGGCTGAGAGGCTGTTCAGTCTCCCCAGCCCTCCTGACCAGTGAAGTGCTGCGTTGTGTGTGCTGCACGTACGTGTTTTCCAGTTTAATTTACTGCCGCTTCATCCAGGCATAAACTCCCCATCAACTCACATGAAAGACTCAAGCAGAAGCTGAAGCACACGAAATGGAAATTGGGCAGCGTGGCTGATGAAAATCCAATCCTGGATTACTGAGCAATAAAACACACACGTCGGTGTGGTTCATCAAAACCAGGTCCGGCTTACCAAGCAATGAAACGCACGGGCCACGCCAGTCGGCATGGGCCGAGAGCTCCGCGCACGAGGCTTTGCAGATGGAGACGGAAAGGAAATGGACCAGCAGCAGTTTGAGGCCTTAACCAAACTATGTTTTCCTGACAGCCGCATGTATCTTCTCACTGAGGAAGGGCTGCTGAGTCACGCCCACACTCGCTCGCAGCTGTTACCTCAGAACAGGCTCCGGCGGTGCCTACCGCCGCCACGGCCACCACCCTCCCACAGAACGCGCTGATGTCCTTGGTGAAATATTCACAACTGTCAGGTTTAGTTATCTCTCGCTGTTCTGAGAGGGCAGGAAACCTGTCTGTCCACGTCATGTCTGCATCCCCAGCAATGAGACTGAGATAGGAGACTCTGGTCCAGGACAGAGTAGGTGTCCAATAACTCTGTGACAAATGATTGAATAAATGAGTGACTAATGCCATAGAAAGATGATTGGGCTCACAGTTACAGTTAAGCCAAGCTGTGGTGGTAATTATGATATTCAATCATAATTACATGAGACTTTGGGGGAAGTAAGCGCATATATCTGGGACAGCTTCATTTCTCGTACAATGGCAGGGTTAGATCATATTTAGATATCAGAGTGTTTCATTTTATAGCAGCTTACCTCTCTTAACCAACTGAAACTGCATGCGAAACTTGCATGTTTAAGGCAGATAAAATGGGGCTGCCACACTTGAAGTCTGAGGTGGGAGCAAAACAGGCCCTGGGTGTGTAGCCACCATGGAAAACCAAAGGGTGCCCCAGAACACGGTGTGCAAACTGCTGAACAAGATATGTGCACCATGAAATAATGGGGCGTTCTGCTTGCTTAATGATTTGGCAATGCTCAAAGTGATGTCGTGAACTGCTCTGGAATAGGAATGGGCCGCATGGAGCAGGAGCAGTGGGAGACACAGCCAGGCTTCGGTCCCAGCCCCGTCTGACTCAAAATCCCATGTGCTTTCCATACACCAATCCACCTACCCAGCCATCCACTCATCTACCCATCCGTCCATTCATTCGCCCATTCATCTTCCCAGCCAATCATCCATCTGTCCTCTCAACTATCCACCTGTCCGTCCGTCTGTCCATTCATCCATCCATCAACTCATTTATCAAGCAGCTATTTATGGAGTCTCAAGAACTGGGAATATAGCTGGATAAGTAAGACAAGGTCCCTGACCTCACCAAGTTTCAGCTCTAATGGTGAAATCTGAGAAAGAGAAAGAGAGAGAGAGAATGAGAAGGAAGAGGGGAGGGTGGGAGAGGAGGAGGAAAGAATTGATATCAGTAGGTTATTTGTGATTCTTGAAGAACTGAAACCATTGCCATGAGAGATACCAAGTGGAGAAGCCAGGATCGATGCTGAAAGACCCTCAGTCATCTGCGCAGGTGCCCACGTGATGCCCTCTCATCAGGGGCCGGGAGCCTCGGACCTCGGCCCACATGCTGTTTCTTCTGGGACACTTGCCTTGACCACCCCACCCATTTCTTTCTCTCCCTCTCCCTCCCCTGCCCCGCTCCTCGCACGCACGCACGCACGCACGCACGCACGCACACACCCACACACACACCCCCCCCAAATGGAACAGTGCACCTCTGTGGACCTACTCCCCAAAATCCCCTCTCCAGCCCCTGCTGCACTGTCCTCTGTACTGTTAGTTTACTCACCTGCCCCACCAGCCTGCAGTCATGGGTTTTTAAATCGCTAGGCCAGACAGAACTAGGTTCAAGACCCAGCTCTACCGCTATTGGCTGTGTAACCCAAAGCAAGCCGTTTACCCCTTGTACAGTCTCCTTTTTTTCCTAATCTGTTAAAGTAGGAGGAACAGAAGATACCTTACAGGGCTATCGCACGCATGGAAGGGTTAATGCTTGTGAAGCACCAAGCGTGGTGCCTGGCCTGCAATCAGCATTCGGTAACAGCGGCTGGCACTGTGATTCATATTTCCACGAGTCCAGAGAACCTGCTGAGCTGGCTCACACTGCATCTCCAGCACCTGGCACAGTGCCTGTTCTTCAGTAAGCGCCTAATTATTATTTATTGAGTGGCGAAATGAGTCCATAAAACCCCAAAAGAAAGGATGAAGGAGGGATGAAGGGACGAAGGGATAAGTCATGGCTGTGCCCGGCAGGGTAGTTCAGATACACTACCCCTATCATTCTCCCGCCAGCCTGACGAGGCAGATCTCACAGTTTTCCATTTTTCAGGCGAGAGGTGAAGAGACTTGCCCAAACCGCTCAGTGGAATAACAACCATGGAAAGTTGCCCACAGCTCTCAGGAACTCCGCCCCTGACAACTATCAGTGGGCTACAGACCAAAGGACGTGGAAGGCAGGGCAGCTAGCCCAGAGGACGGAAACCGGTGGCTGTGGTCGAAATTAAGCTACTGGATGAGATCACGTGGTTTCTGCAGTGTTTCAGAAAGCATCAGGCCCACACAGATTTGGAGATTTCTCACACAACCCAGATGACTGGCTTCTCTTGGAGAATCCAGAAGCTTCCTAACTCCAGGCCTGCACTCCTGCATGGGAACAAGGCTGGCGCTGAGGTGGTGCTGGTCACACCCTCACTGTGCCATCGTCCCCTAATCTGGCCAACGCATGCAGTAAGTGCACCTACCACAGGCCTGTTTCATTGCCATTTGTGTGTCCCCTGTTGGCATAAGAGTTGGCCGCCAGGACCCAGGATGCAGGCCAACACCTCTGACCTACAGATGGGACAGACTGATCCCCGGATGGAGCAGAGGCTTGCCAAGGGCCTCCTCAGCGGCAGACCGGGTTCTCCTCCAGTGTCCTCCTCGGGACCACTGCACAAACGTGTGCGGGAGCACTCCTGGTTCCACGTCCCTGCAAACACCCCCAAATTACAATAGTCGCGGCAGGATCCATTTCCAAGAGGAAGAGCTGGGGTCTCCTCTAAGGATTCTAGGTCGAAGGAAAAGGATCGTGGCCACCATGGGAGGTGGCAGCTGAGAAGTAAGCCCACACAACCAGCACATGCTCATCACGCTCCCAAGTGGCTCCAAAGCATTCCATTCAGATGGCCAGTGGGAAGCCTGGCCGGCATCTGCCTGCTCTTACAGGACCAGGCACGTTAGCCCCAGGACATTGATTCCCCTCTAGAAGCCACAGAGGACACCACTTCTGCGAGATGCCCGACCGCTGGGATGGTCCCTCCTCCGTGACGACAGTCAGGAGGCCTAAGGCTCAGCCATCTGAGGCTCCATCCCGCTTCCGGTGAGTCGTGCCTCCAGTGTCTCCGGGGTCCGGCGTCGGGGTTTAGTGAGACTGAGAAGGCTGAGAGTCACGGTTCCGGACACTCAGCCTGGCCGCAGGGAACTTTCCAGAAGGGGGAAGGAAATGTGGGTGGGCTGAGCACTCTGCCTGCATGGCTTGTCTGTCAGCATGGCCGTGGTTTAGCACCCTGAGTAGCTGAACGTCTCAAGTCCTTGACCCTGAGGCAGGCGCTAGCCACTGTCCACAGGCACCTCGCTGGCCCTTTTTGGGCTCACCTGGCCCTCCCGGACACTGCTTGCCCCTGGCACTTGGCTTTGTGCCCCCAGAACTGGCCTGCTCCCTGGGACTGGCTGCTGATCCAGTTCCCAGGGCAGCCCTGTCTCCTGCACAGGGATGTTCTCCGCCCCATGCTTCTCATCCTTTCATAAAAAAACGCATGTCTGATGAAAAGTTTTACATACCAAAACCAAACAGGCCAGAGATTTGGGGCGGCTAGCTTAGTGGTTCAAAATGTTCCTTTTCTGTTTTTAAAATTTTCATTGCAATTGTTCTGGAAGAAATTCCCATCACTTGTCATTAACAAATGTCACCACTGAGGCAGAGGCACACACCCCAAAGCCCCAGGAGAATGAGCACCTGCACTTAGACCCGTGTGGTCCTATCGCAAGGCAATGCTACGAAGCTCAGGGGTTTTCTGCACTCACCTGCCGAGTCTCTAGCCTTCCACTCAGCACCAGGACCCACCAGACACTGGAGGTGACATGGGACCTTCACGGGGAGATTCGTGGGCACGCTGTTCCAGCCACATTTGTCCCGCAGTGACAATTACCTGCCAACTTAACTAGAACCCACATCTGAGGGATTCCTTATCGTTACAGCGCAGAGGAGGGATGGAGGGTAGGGAGGAGAGGTCACACCGCAGGACACAGTTCTAGTAAGTGGCAGAGCTGAGATCTGAACTCAGGAAGTCTACACCCAGAGCCCACGGTCTTAAACGTTAAACCATTTTAGAGAAATCACTGGACGTGGAGTTGGCCCCAATGCTGCCACGAATAAGCTGTTTTAACTGAGGGAAATGGTTCTGCTCTTAAAAATAGCACCCTGCTCTAACCAGCATGGTGGGTTGTTAAGGTGGTCTGAATCTGTCCATGTCCCCTCGTGGCCAGGCCCTTGGCCGTCCCCCACAACACTGACTCTGAGCTCAGGCATGTGACTTGCTTTGGCCAACAGGACTGTGTCATAGGGGATATCGTCATAATCTTGCAAAGTCTGGTGTAAGGAGAACTGCCCTCTCTCGCTGCACTTGGGAATCCAGTGATCGTAACCTGAATGGGTCTAGAGCAGCCTCATGTGTGGTCGGGACACACATCTGTCACCAGCTCACATGGAGACAACCCCTAGGCGTTTGATAAGGCTATTCATCCAGCCCCATCAAGCCACCAGATGATCCCGGGAGCCTCCTTAGCACCCATTACAGTGCCGGGAGTAGAGCGTGTTCTAGACAATTCTGACTGAGCAATACCTCTAGAGTACATATGCGTGGCCAAGGTGGCACGATAAGGGACAAAGAACTCTCCTGGTTAAGTCAAGACAGAGTCCTGTCCAGAGACCCCCAGAGGCAGCAGTGACCATGACCTGCCCAGCTACAAGCAGGGCCACATGGCCCAGGGCTCCTCTTAAGAGGACAGAGATGCCAAGTCCCTGCCTTATGTCGGTCCTTTCAGAAAGAAGCAACCCAGTCCAGTGGTCCTGGGAGAGAAACAATATGTAGACCACTGAAAGATGTTTCTATTAGTCCTTGACATTTTTTTTAAAATCAAGACAGCGTCGAAAACTCTCATAAAGTTAGATTAATTAAAAACCTAAAGGAACGATCATCACTGAGATGATGCCCTTTCTCAATGTTTTATGTGAAAATGTCCTTTCTAGATGAACTAATGATAAAACGTGCTATTTCTCGTATCCTTTCAATGACCTATTCAGTAACATTTTGTAGTTTTATTTTTTAAGGTTAATGATAATGGATATTGGTTGCTAACCAGATATTCCCAAGAACTAAACACGCGGTTAAGTGAGCTTCAGACGGCCTTCTGACGTCAGTGCTATTACCATTTCACTTCAGGTGAGCAACTGGAGAACCAGAGGTGTAAGTGACGCCCGAAGTCATAGAGACCTGGGCTTCAGAGTTGGCATTATTGGCGAGACTGAGAAAACCCGTCCCAGGCCACCCCTTCACTCTCTTGTGCATTCATCCAACCGGCAGTCACGGGACCTGTGCATGCTCGTCCTGAGCTGGGCACTGGAGGTGGCATGGCGGAGCAGACAGCAGCCTTCCTGCCACGTAGAGGGCGCCAGCAAAGACACAAACCGGTCACTGTGGCTGGAATCTGGACCAAGGCCACTGCTGGGCCATGGTGATATGGGTGAACCGTCTAGCACGAGGACCAAACAAGTAAAAAGGCTCACTTTGAAAGTGCCTTTCTCCCCCCGTCCCCCACAGAAGGTCTCCCTTTTTATCCTTACTGGGATTGGCTTTCTGTAAATCTGGGATTCCGGACTGCCCCTCACCCAACTGGGACCGACCACTGGGTCACTGAGATCAGAGTGGTGTCCTCTGGGCTGCTGACTCTGTCCTCTGTGTGATGACCCCCCGGGAACCCTGAGAGGAGGCAAAAGGACTGTAAGAGCGAGCACCGGGCGTGCTGCGTCCCGGCTGGATTCTATCGGCACCCCTCTACCTCTGACAGTGCCCGTCGGCCAGGTGGCTGGCACCTGGCTGTGTAAACTGCAGACCGCATCCCCCAGGGAACCAGGAAGGGTGCCGCCATCCATGGGAGATGACAGACTAGAACTGGCAGCTCTGGATGCCTGCCAAGACCCCCCTCCCACCACCACGCTAACACCTGCAGCAGTTCAGCAGACAGAAGGGTTACACGTGGTCTCACAGCTGTGTCCCAAAGTCCCTGAAGAGCGAGCCCATGTCCCAGCTGGTGGGACACCTCACTGGCTTCCGTGGAGGGGTGAGTCAGGCCAGGTGTGCCCTAACTGGGCCAGGGCTATGGGCTAGCGCCAGGGGTGGGGGCGCGGCGTGGAAACCCTACCTCGGGCCCCTCTCCTCCTCTTGCTCTTTTGGTTTATGTGCATCTGAGGTGCTAACACCCCACTCAGCCCTACTCAGGATGGTGGGCTGGGGTGACCCAGAGGGTACGTGCCAGCACGCAGGGGGGAAGACTTTATAAATGAACCCACAAATGGGATGGGGGCTGTCACTGTCAAGAGAATATCTTGTTCTACTGGTTGAGCCTCCATGTCTGCATCTGCAAAGTAGGGACAGTAAGTCCCAAATAAGGTGCTTAACTCAGTGCTTGGCTGATGACGAGCACAGATGGCACCTGATACTGTGGCTGGGATTGCTCTCACGGTTTCAGCAGGTGTCTCGGACCCAAGAGACAGAACAGAGATAAAAAGGCAAGTTTAGTTTGGACTCTGAAAGAACTTCTAATAAATGAGATAGGAAAAAAAGGTTTTATTTTGTAGTCAGAACCAAAACAGTAGGAAAGAGAAATAAAAGGAAGAGCAGACAAGGCAGATGCTAACAGACCGCAGTAAATAGCCTTCGCCCTGCGTGTGGGAGAGCAGGTCTGGGGCCAATTTGAGAGGCAGCTCTGAGTTTTGAAATCCGGGCAGAATCCACATAAAAGGAGCAGGGGGTGCCAGAGGGACACTGACATGGACTGTCAGAAGAAGCAGAGGAAGACTCACTGCACGGGAAAGGCGAAGGCCACAGGAAGCATTTGTGCTCACATCTAAGGAAAGAAGGTTTCCCAAGGCCTGAGAAATTCAGAAGCAAATGGAAACCAAGCTGCAAAGAGAAGAACGTGAGACGGGAAACTGCCTCCCAGGAAACCCAAGCGAATGTCTGTCTCCCTGGGGAGCATCGCCCCACAGTAACCTTGTCCCTGACACCTGAGCACTGAGTACCAGGACCCCGGACAGAGCACCGTGCCCCTCAGCACTGGATCTCAGGGTACAGAGGAAAGTCAGAGCATTTTAAATGAGAAAAATATGCAGCATGAGAAATGGGGGTCAAAAGAAAGATGTGAAATTGGGGGCATTCCCACTGCACATTTACAGTCTCGGCTAGAATAATAATTAAGTAGCTATTTCTTACTGAGCAATAACCAGGTTTATTGAGTCTTTATGTAGATCTCTCATCTCATCTTCAGGTTTCTATACATCTCAGTAGAAAAAGCAAACAGGTGGTAGCATTTTTCTTTGCAATCAATCTTTTGATTAGAGATGTTTAATTGGGCTTTAAGTTGACAAAACTCTAGACAACTCTAGACAATTGACCGAGATGCTGTGAAATGGAAATGATATCCTCTTTTTATTTGCTCTGCTTTCCCTAACTGCCCTCAAATAAAAACAAGATTTTTTGATAGTTTGTGGCTGGTGGACGGAAATTGTAAGAATCATTTGGAGTCTGCCTGGAAATATGTTTTTATTTTTTTTTTGAGGAGGGGAAACATACCATTTTGTAAGAAAATTTGTGTTTACTCTATCATCCCTAGTTATAAAAAACTGCAAAGATGGGCTATATGAGAGGCATGGGTTTTGAAGTATCTAACTTTAAGAGGCTAAAGGAATAAAAGCTGCCTAATAAGGCCATTGGAATCTTACTAGATACCAGAGTAAAGCACCTTTAGATGTGGCAAAGCTATTAAAAGGTGATGAGAAAGAAGAAATGACTTTGTATATTATTTGCATCTTCTATGCTTCTCGGGGAACAAAGTATTTCAGAAAAGGAAGAGCTATACAGTATCAGCTTTAATAAAGAAATACTGAATATATTTTATATTGGTAATACACTACAGTAATTGGGCCATTCTATTATTTCAATAACATTATATAACCCTCTCTAGAGAATGTGCATAGATATACAGCTGAACGTAATTTGTATAAACATACTGGACCATTAGTGTGACTTTGAAATGCAAAGCAGAATCACCTGGGAAATTTTTCCAAAATTAAAAAGGAAGAGTTAAACCCTGAGTAAATTCCAGGGCTCCACGTGGCCCAGTCCCAACGCGAGGTCGCATTTCGGTAGTAAGCGTTGCGACTCGCTGCATGCTTAAATTATGCAGGACAAACTTCCAAGTTTACGCACACACAACTTCATCAACCCCTACAACAACCCCGTGAGATGAGTACCATTATCATGCTTGGTCCTCTCTTGTCTGAATTATTGTAATGGTCTTTGAACTGGTCTCTTTGATGTCACTCATACCCTCCTAGAATTTTCTGAGGATAATTCGCTCAGAGGGATTTGCCTAAAGCATAAGACATAGCATGTAAGCCCTCTGCTTGAAGCCCTCTCCTGGCTTCTGACTGTGCTTAGCGTGAAGGCCAAGTTCCTTGCTTCGGCCTACAAGCCCCTGTGGGACCAAGTTCCTCATGACCTGTCCAACCCCATTCTTACTCCCCTCCCTTTGCTCACTGCACCCCACTGGCTCCTCGTTGTTCTGCAAATTGGCCCCTGCCCTGAGGTTCCACCGCCAAAGAGCCACATGGCTCACTCCCCTCATACAGTCCATCTGCTCAAATCTCACCTTCTTAATGAGGCTGACTGCAAGCCTTCCTTTAAGTGGTAAATTAAGCATTCCAATATTAAAATCGTACCCACCCACCAGGCTTCATCTCCCTCACCTTGCTCTACTTTCACATGGCACTTAACTTACAATTTAACGTATTTGTGACTCATTATCTACCTCCACGTGCCAGTAAGTAACTTCCAAGGGAATAGAGATTTGGGTTTGCATTATTCTGGGATGTACCCCAAGCACCTAAAACAGGCCATAGAGATAATCAACAGTCGCTTGCAGAAAGGATGAACTAATCCCAGGTTTAAAAAGAGGAGACTGTGAGGCGGTGGCATGAATGACTCAGAGCAAATATGACTCAGGCCCAAGATCAAAGCCTAGTCTGACCCCGAGAACCAGTGCATTCATCCGTCAAAGAAAGGCAACCCACCGACAATCATGTGAGTTAAAAGTGATTTCTATCCCAAATCCTTTCACTCTATAACCTATGGTGAGACAGACTCCTGTCTTTTCTTACTCTCACATAGGGATCTATGTCCTGCATCGAAATAGATAGGTAGGTAGGTGATGGATGGATGGATGGATGGATGGATGGATGGATGGATAATAGATAGATAGATAGACAGACAAGATAGATGACAGATACAAAGCCAACTGACATAGATAGAAGTAGATGACAGACGCATAGATGACAGATTAGATAAATAGATGACAGATGATGAATAATGATAAATAGAGTGTAAAATTGATAAATAAATTCAAAGCCCTCTCACAAATACCCTCACTTATACAAAAGGGCCCAGACCTACTTCGTGAGAGAGCTGGAGGCAGAGACTGAACGAGGAGTAGCTGACACCAAACACTTGCCTCCCCTGAGGGAAGGCTGTGGCCAGTGCAGACTCTTGTGAAATATTTCTTGTCTGCACTGGCCACAGCCTTCCCTCAGGGGACACTGCTGCCATGCTGCTGAGCGTCCATGGAACTTCTAATCCAAACTCCACTGAAACTCTAGGACGGGAGGATTCCAACCAGCTTGACGCTAGAAACCCACACTGTGGCCCTCACCATCAGGACCCAGCACCGACTGTGGACGCCTGCAGAGTCAAGTCCGAAAATCACACGTGACCCCTGCTGCTGGCTTCCTCCATCTGCCTCCTCCACGTCCCCGTAGTAAAGCTGGGGCCCCTCACTCAATTTACCCAGATGCCATCACTTCCCCGGAGCGCTGCACACCGCGGGCTTCTGAGCCCTCTCGCCTGGCCCGTCCCCTCTTTGCTCAGGAGCTGGGATGGAAACACAGCCCAGATGGAGGTTTTCCCTGGTGTGTCCTGCGAAGGGCAGCCTCACCCAGGGAAACCGACACCGTGTCTTCAAACATTTTTAATTGCCCCGTCAAACTGACAATTATAGAACCAATTATTGAGGAGACAATACCAGATACACTGCCTGAATTGAACATCAACTGAGTTTTTATGTAATTATGCAATTTAATGAATTGAAGGCTGCAGTAATGGACGGTCGCTAGTTAATTAGGGACTCCCTTTATGCTAATACTGCCATTTATTTTCGACTCACGGTATTTATTTTCAGTGTCTAAAGCGTGGGACACGTCTTCCTCTGACACTGGCATGTTGACTGTTTTTCAGAGGGTTTGCTGCCAACTGTGCTATTTATAAATAGCAGGCTCCCTCCCATCACAGACTGAAGAGCAACAACGGGTTCCTATTTATTACGAGTATCTCATCTTAGACCTAGGTTTTAATTATCCTGCTGCGGAGGGAGGCCCCTGTGTCTTCCTTCTCCTGAGATCTGAGGGGAGAAAAGGAAGGACTGTGGCAGACGGTCTTCAAGGTGCCCCATCAAATTCGACGTACGCCAAGGACCGAGGCGGCAGTCTTGCACGCTTGTTCTTCCCGGCCGGCCCCATCCCCGTGGATGGCCTTCCGAATACATTCCATGACTAGACTGCCCTGTGAGCAGTGGTTCTCAACCAGGGGCCATTCTGCCCACCAGGGGACACCTGACGACGTCTGGAGACATTTTTGGTTGTCACACCTGGGGGCTTTTACAGGCATTTGGTGGGTAGAGGCCAGGACTGCTTCTGAACTCCCTACGGCGCACAGGACAGCCCCCCACCCCGCAACAAAGAACCTCCTCGCCCCCGTGTCAGAGGGCTGAGGCTGAGAAACCCTGCAGAGTCGCAGTAATCGAGAAGCAAGTGGTTCTCAGCACCCGCTCCACAGAGAAAAACAAATATTTCACAGCGGCGGAAACATGATAGAACTGTCAAAAGTATGTGAAGTCGGCTACATAAATTGTGAAGCATGAGTCACAGTTATGTTTGCTCTGAAACAGTGTAAAAACTTGGGAGGTTTTTTCCTCCTCTTTATGAAAATAGAGCAGCAATGAGCGCTGTCTCCTGAAGACAGGGCCTTGGCTGCCCTGTGGTCCCCAGACACCCAGCAACCCAGACTTATCTGGGGCAAACTCACTCACAGTCTGGGGCAAAATGAGAAAACAAAGGAGAACGTGCTCAGGTTTCCGTAATGCAAACTCAGCCGACTGTTCACTTTAAGATGTGTCCTCCTACTCCCCAGGACGACATCTTGTGTTTCTGCCTGGCCAGCACCCTTTTTTCTCACTTTAAAAAAAAACCATCCCTCAGTCATTTTCAGCAGCAGGCAGTGCTAGGCTTACTCCTACCATCGCGGTCTGGCCTGACTGATCGTGTGGGGTGCGAGACCTAAGTGAAAGCTCGGGACTTCTGACGGGGGGCCCCGAGTCCTACTCTCGTCTACTGGGATGGAACGTGAGAGGATGGAATCCTGGAGCTGACCGAGGCCACCTGTGCCAACCCAGGGATGAACTCTGCCCAGGATGCAGGACAAGGAGGAGGAAAGAAAAGGAGAAAACTGTGTACATCCTATTCTGTATGTTACGTTACGGTACGTGTCACGTTACGTTACGTTATGCCGTTAATTACATTACACGAATGGAGATCCTGGTTCTAGCCATGCTGACGGCGGCTAACTGCCCAGCTTCTCGGTATCCCAGATGAATTAGTTTCTTCTGGTCTGAGAGTCACCGCCTCACTTTCCTCCTCTGGCTTGTCCTCAGCCAAGCCCCACACGCC
The DNA here is from genome assembly GCF_000325575.1 of Pteropus alecto. Classification (NCBI taxonomy): domain Eukaryota; kingdom Metazoa; phylum Chordata; class Mammalia; order Chiroptera; family Pteropodidae; genus Pteropus; species Pteropus alecto. Next base: position 179,736 of record NW_006436286.1, on the reverse strand, counting down.
TTGTCCCCTGGGATTCTACCGAGGGGCCTTGTCCCTCCCCACTCGGCCCCTCCCTCGGGGGGTCTTGTCCTCACCTCTTTCCTCAGTCGCCTCCACGTGCTGAGGACGCTCTAGGCCTCAGCCTTCAGCTCTGGCCAGACATCCCCACCCGCCCACCAGACGGCTCCCGCTGGAAGTCCACCAGCACCACGAAGCCCACCCACTGACAGTGGCACCCCTCCGCCCCCTCCACCCTTCCTTCTCTGCCATGCCTGCCACATGGATGGCACTGTCACCTACCAGGGACTCGGACCAGGAAATGGGCACCAACCTCAGACCCTCCCTGTCACCCACCCACGATGCCTGGTCCCTGCCGCCCCCGTGCCCTCGTTGCCCTCACCGCTCCCCTTCCTCCCTCTTCCAGCGTTCTTCCTCACCCACACCGGTTACGCACCATCCGCCACGCCCCCGCTCTGCATGACAGGCCTTCGGGTCCCCTTGTTCTCGAAGACACCCCAGACACCCCCAGTGGACCCAGGGCTCCCGCACACACTCCCAAGCATACTGCTTTCCACTGGGACTGTCTACTTTGATATTCGCTAGTTCCTGAGCTTCCTGTGTATCAGGCCATTTACCAAAATTGCCGTTAACACTCACGACACACCCTCAAAGGCAGACACTCTCACGCCTGTCCACAGACGGGGTAACATGAGAACACTTGAGCAGGTAGTTCCAATTCGGGAGCCAGGAAAAAGCAGGACTGGTGTCAGATCCAGGCAGGTCTTCCCACAAATCCTGTGTACGGACCACAACATCTCACTGCTGTCCAGCCCCCCAAGTTGGAAAGTCAGCTCTCTGGGGATGGAGTAACGTCCATCTCTGTGTCCCCACCCACCAGGAACGCCACATACTGGGTGTCAATGAATGCTGGACTGGTTTAACTAATGAAAGAATGAACGAATACAATTGTATTCCTCTCACTGAACCTAGAGATTTTTGTTTTTGTTTTTGTTTTTATTTGTTTTCCTCTTTTTTTTCTTCTGCAAAAGGCAGGGTTGGGTCATTGACAACCTTCTGATTCTACAGCTCTAACAAACTCTACCCAGCTAACAACCTGCAAAGTCCAGTGACTCCTCTGTTTCTGTGCTTGTACCAGTCATTTCCTACCTAGAAGGAATTTGATCATGTGCCATTTGTATTGTCCAAGGAGAGATGCCAAGTGGATCAAGCTTTTAGAAATCATTTTCTCTGCCTTAATTCTTTCCCACCTCAAAATCTCAAATCAATGAAACAAATGATACTCAAAAGTGTTAAATCACCTGGGATTGCCTACTCCTGATAACCCCTCCTCCTTTAAAGAAAATAAATAATAATAATAAAAGGCACAGAGAAGAAAAAAACAATTATCAATAAAAAATGCTAGAGAAAAGTGACTGCTTGCTGGATTGTCACTGTCATCTTCTCTGACACCAGACTCAAAGCCGATCTAATTAGCTGGGCTCAAGCCCGAAAAGAGAATTCTTACGTGGTTTGCACCTTCGCGGAATCCCATGACAACAAAGCCAGCTGGAAGGAGGGTGACAGTGATGATGTGTTCAGTGCTAATGACCTTATGGGATCCAGGTCGGCAAAGTATGCTGGGACTTTGGCAGCATGGGCTGGTGGGAAGTGGGGAAGGCTACGTGGATGAAATAGGAATTCGGGTGACAGGTAAGGCCCTAGTGCTTTTTCCACAGCCTGACATACGCAATCCAAGTGCCCTCTGGCTCGGGCCCTAGTTTGGCCAGCACGAAAATCCAAACTTGTCCACAGTAATTCGTGGATAGAGGCAGCAGGAGCCCGGTGGCAAGTGGCGTTTACGGTCCTGTGTGTGGGAATATCCCAATCTCTGTCTCCACAGCCCGACTTCAGCAAGCCGCTATAAGAACAGGAAGCAGAGTCCTACAGCCTCGGTAGAGGAGGCCAGCAAAATCCAGAGTAAAGGGACGGAAAGACAGGGTGGCACCCAGTTCCAGTGGACAAGTGAACATGCGGGCAGGGAAGTAGGGAGGGGCGACACAGTCAGCTGAGGCAGGCGGGCCAGGGCAGTAGCCCCAGCGCCCAGGTGAGTGAGCACGTTATCTGCCTGAGTAAGGGACCACATTGGGCACCGTGACCGGGAAGGATGGGTGACCAAGGAGGCAGCTGCCTCAGCTCCTGCCCACTGCTACCAAGTAGGACTATGGTCCCAGCTTTCCCGGATCTTCGAAATTTCAAGAAAGCCAGAGATCGAGAGTTTGTATGACAACCCTACGCATCTGAAATGCCGGCCAGTGGTTCTATGTGTTTCAAGACCCTTTACAACTAGCTTCACTACTGAGAAGCACGGGCTGCTGAGAGCGACAGCACCACCACCATAGGTAGCCCTGCGGGAAGCTCAGATTCTGATGTCTAGGGTGTTGGGGAAGGGATTTCCACAGATGAGCCTTCAGATTACGTAAAGAGGGTCAGGCTCGCCCTGAGCCCAAAGCCCTATCAGAGTCAAGGAAAGGGTGCTGGGAGAGGTACCATGATTGCAAACCGGGGCGAGAGTACCTGCTGATAACTGGCATTCAGAAGTAAAGCAACAGACCCCACAGCGGACTGGGGGCGCTCCGCTCACATGCCTGCACCACACGCCTCCCCTTCGTCCTGGGGCGGCAGCCCTGGCCATGGCTGAGCATAGGGCACAGATGCTCCAGGCCCCTTGTCCTCCTGCTGGATGACCCAGCCATTCCACCCACCCCGTCCTCCAGAGCGCTCTGCTGGGATCCAGCCCAGGTTGCTCTCACTGTCTCCTTGATGCCACGCCTTCACTGACATCCTCCTCCAGCCCATTCTCCAGTCACTGCTTCCTAGAGTGTCTTCCCAAATAAACCGAATATACCCACCTTTTTCTCAGGGCTACTAAGGGAATAGATCTCAAACGTTCTCATCATAAAAAACTCTGTAACTATGTGAGAAGACAGACGTCACCTAAACTGACTGGTGATGGTTTTGAAATATACACATCAATAAATCACCTTGGACGAACATAATGTTATATGTCAGTTATACATCAATAAAACTGAAAAAGAAATATCGATAAAAGTAAAATATAAAAAGTTTATATACCCAGGAACTTTAGATAATAGATCTATGCAACAGAAACACTAGGAGATGTGACGCAGCATCCACGGGGACACACATCAGGTGCAAAGGTGGGATGTCACGATGACAAGGGACACGAGGACTGGCATCACCCGCAAGCATGGGCTGCCGACACTGTCCCCCTGTTTCCTCTCCCCTTGCCTTGCAGAGAGCTGCTGATCATCACAAGTCACCTCGAGCCCTGTCCACCCCTTCCACCGCCTGCAGTGTCAGTGCCACTTGGGAGTCGCTCACACCTTCAAGCCTCGGTTTTCTTACCTGTGAGATGGCTTTGCATTACCCCGGGCTGCTCTACGGATCGCAGAGGGTGTGACTGGTCGTGTACTGGTGTCCTGCAGAAGCTGGGGGCTCCAAAATGGAACAGGGGCAGATCACAGCCAGAATCACTGCCGGACGGTTGGGTCCTCTACAACGAGGCTGGATCCTTCTCCTTCAGAGAAAAGAAATCTGAATCTTAGCAGTGAATTCATTCAGATTATACTCCATGCCTGGTAAAATCACATAAGCTCACTGAATCTCAGCTTTTGCATCTGCAAAATGGCCATAAATATCTCATCTGTTTCACTCACAGAGGAAAAATTTGAACATCCCTGAAAACAACCCCAGTGAAAAAGAAATGTTTCTTACTAGAAAGAATTTCAGCTGCCAAAACATGATTATCAGCCCAACCCCGAGTCTTATGGGTTACTTTCCTGCCAGATTCTGAGGCTGGGAAAGGAAAGGACGGATTTGCAATTTTTTTTTTTTTTTTTTTTGCAACCTTTTTTAAAAGAGAATATTTGAGATGCTGAAGCTTCTTAATTCTTCGTTGTGGAGGGAAAATTGGGTCCTAAATTATTTATTGTACTTTAAATTTACTGACAGAAGCAGTTTTGGAACTTTGCTGTCCTTTTTGAAAATAACCTACTTAATGTTTTAAATCTTTACCTACTGAGTGGTAAAGTGAGGGAAGCAATGTCTTTTTAAACAAGCCAGTTCAGAGCTGAGAGGCGTTCCGCCCCCTTCTCCCGGGTCCTTGAGGGGATAGATAAAAGCTGGTCCTGGCCATGACCTCTTTGCTGGGTCAATCTTATCCAGAACCAGTGGGTCTTCGGAAGCCAGTGCCATCTTTATGGGGGTTCAGTGCAAAGAAATAGGACTCCTGAGACCTGAATCCTGGGTGAAGCAACCCTACAAATAGAAAAGCCAACACAGAGAAGACCCGACACAAACCAGCAAGTACAAGAAGATGATCGATTGGTTCATACACCCAGAGTGTCCGTGGCTTTAAGAAGCCAGTCAGTGCACCTTAGTCCCCTAGCCACAGTGGCTGGTTCCAATGTGTGCACATGACCCGATCAGAGAGAATTTTCCTCGGAATCTGGCTAAGGACATTTGCTTTTTCCTACTGGGCTTCCTGTGCGGAAAGGGGTGTAATTTTGTCCCCAGGTCATATTTTCCCCTCTTCATCTCTCAGTCCTCCTTCCTCTGGGAGGATCACACTCCCCTACGAAGTGTCCCTTCTCAGTCACCAGATGTCTGTGGAGCTCTGTGTCTCTGTGACTTTGCACAGACTCCTTTGAGGAGACGCCGGGCGAGTGGAGTGTGTCCGACCGAGTGTAAGAACCCTCTGAAGGCACAGCGGGCTTGCAGTCCCTCCACCATAGCAGTCAGGCACCAGAAATATCACCTCATTTCCCCCTTGTCCCAACAATCAAATGAAATCCGAACGGGTCCTCGCCGGGATGGAAGCAGTCTCAGATATCATTGGGCTTCTTGTCCAACTCCTGAAGGATCGTACAAAGGTCCTAGGAAGCTTTCACAGTCCTGGCTCCTGGGTCACACCTGTGACTGGCATCAAGACCAGCTACTTAATTTGTAAAAATATGGGGTCCTTTCTTCAAAGATTAAGAATTTTAGGATGGTGACAGAAAAGCAGTATCCAAGCACAGGGCTTACTTTAGTGAATGCAGAGGTCACATGCCCCCAAGGCTGGCTTTGCCTGATATACGATACTTTGCAATTTTTTATGGCCCCTTGAAGCTGCCTCCTAACCTTCGGCATAGGGTTTTTGCCAAGGCTGCTGTCCTAGATGTGCCCAGTGGCCATTCTCCTCCTAAGTCAGCCACTTCCAAAGGGCACGGCAAGGAGTCAGGGCTCAAGATTCAGGTGTAGCAAAGCCCGCACCTGTTCTCAACCGTAATCTTTGGGGAATGCTCTCCCAACCCTGGCCCCTCTGTCTCCACGCGCCAAGCACCCCTGCATCTCCTAAATCTCTCTTGGGGCACAGGAAGCTTTGAGTTGCTGAGACTTGGTGAAAGGAGGCAGATAGTTCTCATTTTTCCTTTAACAGCAGCACAGAATAAAACACATACACTAACTCAATACATTATCCTGCAGGGGAGTGACACGGTCAGATTTATGTTTTAGAAAAATCTCTCTGGCCACAGTGTAGAAAATCGATTATGGGGGCGGGGGTGTCAAGAGGGAATGTGGAAATACAAATAGGAAGCTATTTCAGAGTCCAAGAGAGAAATAATTATGGCCCGCGGTGTCAGTGCAGATAAAGGGGAATGGACACCTTCACAAGACACTTGGAAGATTGTCACAGATACCAGCAGTGGCCTACTCCAGTACCAATTCTCTTTATTACTAATAAAACTCCAAAGGTGTTCTGGTTGGCAAAGAGTGTGTTTAAAAATATTCACTTCCCAATCTTCCTTGCAGATAAGGGTGACAATGCAATTCAGTCATGAACAAAAATAACAGAAGACGACACTGGTGAGGTTTTTGGGCGTTTGAAAAGGAAACAGATTTGACTGGCTTCGATTTTTGCATGTTCCCTTCATGCTTTGCCCTTCATCCTGCCTGGAACCTGGGTGCTATGCCAGGAGGTATAGCAGCCATATTGGGGCCATGAGATAATAAGCAAACTGCCAAATTCCATGCCCTAGGAAAGGTGGAGAGAGAAGGTGGAGAGAGCCTGGGGCACCGATGAGATCACAGAGCGGCTGAACCTGCAGTCATCCTCCAGAGTTCTCGTTACTTGAGAAAAGAAACCTCTTCTCTGTTTGGTCCATGGGATTGTTTTCTGTTACATGCTTCAAAATGCAACCCCTAATTAATCCAGATACAGAGCCAAAAGACCTAGGGTGAATCTGGCCAGGGAGTTCAAAGGGGGCAGCAGCGCCTCCGGAAGACCCCAGCCCAAACCACTGCAGACACGCCACACCAACCATAAAGCAATGTTCAGCCAAATGGGAAGCGCAAAGAAGTTGTAATGTTTAACACGGAGAAATATATTTTGGTCATAAACCTATTTCTTCCAAAATATTAAATCAACAGCAGGAGGACCCTCCACCTCTCTGGGCCGATGTGTTTATGAGCAGAGAGGGGATCATGAATCAAAGGCCTGGCAAAGAAAGTGGATTTACTAGGAAGCTCCAGGGCCGCATTTCACGAGCTTAGAGCACGGGGTCTGGAGTCATAAATATCTGAGTTCTAATTCCAGTTCCGACATATGCTACTTGTATGACCTTGGAAGTGAAGTGACATCGCCACTCCAGACTCAATGTCCTCATCTGTAAAAGGGAGTTTGTAGCAGTGACGTCTCACAGTGTTGTCCTGAGAATTAAAAGCACCTGTGCGCATAGAGTAACTGGCCGAATCGCTCGCACAGGGCTCCGTCCTCGTCTCCTTCTCTCCGTCAGTCCCTTTCCTCCCCGCCAGCGAGTTCTCCCCGCCCCTCACCCACCTCTAGAGACCGGACTGGGCAGAGCTCAGACGCTTCTAGGGATAAAAATGTCCTCACCCTTCTCTACAGACAGGGCACAGGACTCAATTAAGGCGGGGACGACAGCGCGGGTCTCCCACCTTCCAGCCTCGAGCTCCTTCCGCTGCTGACGCCTCTTCCACCTCCGAGGTCCGCACTGAGGGGTCAGAAAGCTGGGCCCAGGAGCGGGCGCCAGGGGAGGGCCCAGGCCGCTGGGCTCCGTCCGCGCGGGAGGCTGGAACCCTGGCCCCGCTGTTTCTGGGTGCAGACTGCGCGCCGCCCCTGTCAGCCCGCGGACTGCCCAACGCGAAGGCCGGTCTTCCTCTCAACCGCGCACCAGGACAGCCCCAGTTCCCAGAGTCCCTTGCAGCAGGCGTGGCCACGTGACGAGTTCGAGCCAATGGCATGAGAGCGGACGTGCCGCGAGCCACTTCCGGGCTGGCCCATGAGGCTCCGCGCGCCGCCGTCCGCCGTCCGCGTGCGCTTGGCCGGCGCAGCGAGGCGGGGGCGTGGCGAGCGGGAGGGAACCGGCCTGGGTCTGCAAAGGGCTCTGAGCCGGACAAAGACCCCCCCCACCCCCTGCACACGTGCCACGCTCGCATCTTTGAAGTAAGCACACTCTGGAATGACGTGTGAGTGTCAAAGCTCCAAGGGTTCTGCCAGAAAACCCGTCACCCTCCGGAGAGGGGAGCAGCAGTGCTTCATTGCCAAAGGCCACAGGATGGACGGCCAGAGGAGACCGGAAGGGGGCGGGAGAGTGCGTGTCAGGTGTTGGCTGTTAAGCTGAGGATTTTCACCTGATGTTTGAGCCTGCCCACCACCCATCCCTGCACATCTTCTGGAAACTCCATCGTGATTTTCCTCTGGGGCCCCTGCCCCACTCCATCCTTGTAGTTGTGCAGAGGTTGACCCATCGCCATCCTCTGAGTGTGGGCATGCAGCTCGAGCCAGCTCCATCAGAGCCAAGTCAGGGGCTGCTGCTGGAGCTCTGAGAAAATATGCAGCCCCTCTCTACAGCGGTCGCAGAGTCAGTTGTTGCAGAGTCAGTTGGATGTAAGTCAGCCGGTGCAGACAGCCACCTTATTTCAGTGGAGCCTCCCTGGTTCTGGCCTCACGAGAGGAAAGCAGAGCCAAAGGACAGAGGCAGATTCCTGAGGATATGTTTGGACACCTGGATCCAGCCACACCTGAATCTGGAACCTCTAAATGTTTTACTTCACTAAGCCCTTTTCAGATTAAACAGGTTTCATTCACTCCTACATGCAGAGACCGGTGTGGACATAACTCCCACATGTGCCCCTCAGGCTCAGTCCTCAGTGGCTGGGTGGTGTATCCTCCCGTCGGGGCCTCAGCAGATCTAATGACAGTCTGCACATCTGCTTTGTCAAAAGAACTAAAATAAGAAAAAGCTAAAACGTGGAGCACATTGAAGCTAGAGGACTAGAGGCCATGAAAGCAAAGTATCTCACTCTGTTCTCCACGTCTGAATATTTCGGAGGCTACGACCTACCTAGCCACCGCCCAGGTCCAGGCCACCTAGTGTCACTTCTGGGCTGCCGCACAGCCCCCGGCATGCACTCCCTTCTGTCTTTGCCTGTCCTCCAACTGTTCCCCCACCCAAGGCTGACAGCTTTTTTGAATTAGAACAAGGTGCCTTCGGGTTTGTGGCACAGAGGCACTGGACTTGGTAGGTGACAGACAGGTGCCTATGCAGGACCTGATGAGGCGGGTGCTCCCCTGGGCACCCTGTGAACAATCTCCCTCCAGCAGGTCAGCGGTGCAGCGGTGCACCAAATGTCACGTATGTCACGTGTCTAACTTCAAATTAAACCTGACTTGAATCCCCCAATCCCCAGGCTCAGGGACAGTTTATCTCGGTACTGCTGACAGTCTCATCCATGGTGTGAACGGGTTGGTGGGGTCAAGTCCTTTAGAAGGTGTCTACTGCCTGGAGTTGGGCCAGGCCAGGCTGGGCACAGAGGGCACAAGAAGGGGAAGTTCCCAGAGAAGCTGGGGAACGGAACCACAGGCCAGGGAGCAGCAGGATCCACCAAAGGCAGGGCTACACTGAGGCTGGACACGGCTGTGCTGTTGCCCCAGGGCAGCAGTGCATTCTGGGATTACACGGGGCTGCCATTTGATCACCCACCCTCTACCTTTCCGCCAGGCTCCACGCTCCAGACCCAGGGGCCGCATTTCTGGAGGGGACGGACACAGCTCCTGCTCAGGCAGAGCATACCAGTCAGCAGGGAACAGACAGTGAAAAAAACAGCCAGGGGATGTATTGTTACAAATGGTGACAAGTGCTTTCAAGGAAAAGGCAACTTGCTCTGCCAGAGAATAAACAGAGATAAGGGTAGCCTTACTGAGGTGACAGGTGGGCTGGCACCTTAGACAAGACTAGAAGGAGCCAGTGCAGGGGTAGGCGGGGAGCCTTCAGGCAGCTGGACGAGGTCCTGAGGCAGGATGGAGTTCGGCTGTGTCTTCATGTTTGTGGGGCACAGGCTTCATTAGGTTCTCAGATTGAACCTTGGTCCTCCGAGACTCAGAACTGTGCACTTACTCTACTCTTGCTTCCTGCATGTGTACGGCCCAGGCCCAGGCCCATGTCACCCAGCAAGACCAGAATCTCAGGGCATGGTGCTCTTTCCATGACACCCCATTTCTCCAGGAGCCCCTCCCCCTCCCCACTGCCTGCCCTCACCCCTGCAGATACAGTCAGACGCACAGCGGGCTCCCCACAGGTACAACACAACTCAAGATGCCAGAGCAACAAGGCAGAGACGCAGCTTATAGACTGTCTCCTGGCCAGGCAGGCGCCTGTGAATTGTCTGACAGCCCAGGAGATGGATGGGCACGCGGCTCCGGCCACCCTTCCAGGGTGGGATCGAAGCCATCCTTCTTGGGGACAGCCTCATAGATCAACCTGAGCAAGCTCAGCCCAGCTGCCACCCTCATTGCTCTCTCCAGGCTCTGGCCTCAGCGGGGCTCTGTCTGGGTGGTCCTTACCAGGGACCCCACCCCAGACAGAGGATGCGCCCCTGCACAGATGCCGTGGAGAGGTGGCTCAGCAAGGTGTGCAAGACCAGCGTCTCCAGGTTCTTGAGATGCAATAAATGATCATTTCCCTAAAATATGTCATGAACTGTTATGAAGACTTCACGCTCCTTCCCAGAGCAGAGACCATGACGGCGGCCCCAGTTAACCTCACTGAGTGCTCCCTGTATGCAGAGACGGGGTGTCAGCTCAGTTTAGGGGCACAGCGAGGCCACGGAGCCCCCAGATGCAGATACTGACACAGACTTGGGTGCGAGCCGTCTGCTGGCGGAGCCTACAGGAGCTTTACAGCCCTCCCAGATGCCAGTCGCTGCCCATCACAGCAGTCCCACTGTGGGAGGAAACGGCCAGGCTCCGGTCCCCTCGCCTTCCCCAGGACTGGCAGCCACCCCAGACGACCACAAGCCCCCATCGGAATGTGAGGCAGGTCTGAAGGCTCTGATGGCCACTGTACTTCTCACAGCCACACAGCAAGTCTCCCCTTGAAGAGGGTCTGAGCAGGACTGAGCCCCGTTCACCCACGGGCCATGCTGACCTGAGTCACTGCCTCGGAGTGCAGAGCAGAAAGGTGGGCGGGACCTCTGAGTGCATGCTGCACCCCTGCCTCACCATGGAGACCGGCCAGAGACTGAGTCACCTGCCAAGGGTGAGCCCGGGCCCGCAGCACCATCAGGCACATCTGAGCCCAGTGTTTCTCCGGGCACGTGCGGCCAGGTGGGAGACGCTGCCCTGGAGGATGACAGCTCTCCATCTCACGTGTGCACCAACAAGGGAGACCCAGAGCCTCGGTGGTGGCTTCCTCCTGCTGTCACAGACCCCAACCGAAGCTTGGTGGGGAGACCGGAAACTGGCCTGGGAGGCCCTGCTCGAGTCTGGTCTTCTTCTCAGCAGGTTTCTCTCCCCCGTGTCTTAACCCCCAGCCCCCACGTCTCATTTGCCACTCGGGCTGCTTCCCTGACAAGCCCAGAGCTCTGTCCCAGAGCTTCGAGGGACATCGTGAGTAGCCATGCCAGTTAGCACCCCAACATCCTCCCCTTCCCTGTGCTCCCTCCAGTTGGCATAGGACGGGGAGAGGATCAAGTGGACGTTCCCTGAAACTCAGACCCCTCGGACTCCTGACATGCACTGTCACATTTCACCCTATTCCAGGTGAGGCCGTTGCCCGCCCACCACTAAGGCTCAGAGACATCCTACTTGCTCAGAGGTGCCCTGCCCGGGAATGGGGGCCAACAGTCTTGGCCCACGTGGACTTGCGGTTACGTGAAGTGTCCAGGAGTCCACGTGGCCCAGGACCAGAGGCCCGTCCCCGTCCTCCCCCATGGCCTAGTGTCTGACGGAGCGGGGTTCGGATGCCAGCTCTGCCGCCTGCGTAATGGGCTGACCCTGGGCCGCACCCTCACCTTGCTGACAACTCTGAGCTTGTTTATCTGAAAGAAGACAAAGCTTTTTTAATTGACCCCCCAAAAAAGTAAATCGAAGGATGTTATAATAAAAATACTGACCTTATTATTACATCACAGAAACTAAGTGAATTTTTTAAAGTAATCAGGTAGTATTTCGGGGTGTGCCATCACACTTACGATAAAGTGTAAGCACCACCGCCCAGCCCACGTGCCCACCCCCGGACCCTCACCTCCTGACCTCACTTCCCACCAGGCTCCCTCTCTCCCTCCTTCTGCCCCCATGCCCTCCAGCCATTTCTTAGCTGACCTCCAACTGAGATGTGCTCCCTGCAGATCTTTATCTGACTCCTCGTCATCATTCACAACTCGGCTCAAATGTCACCTCCTCAGAGAAGCCCTCCCTGACCACCCCGTCAGACACCGCCACACACACATGTGCCGTACTTTCTCACGCTGGTGTATTTTCTCCAGGATCTGAGTCTCTATCTGGAACTCTGCCGCCTGTGTATTCATGTGGGTACTTGGTTACGGTCCCTCTTTTTTCCTTCAGCTGATGAAGCCGGGGCCTCCCATCTTGGCTAGCATTTCATCCTCACACCAGAACTGTGTCAGAGTAGGTGCTCAATAAACATTTGTTGAAAAAAAAAAACATTTGAAATGAGAGGAGGTTACAGGACGCTTGACGTAGAGCAGCACTCAGCCTAAGATAAGCCCGGGGCGGCCAGACAGCGCCCTGGCCCTTCCTTGCTGCCCTGCCACACAGGTCTCAGACTCTGCTGTCACCTCACAGAAGCAGCCTCAGACAACACATCGGCGGGTGGGCAGGGCTGGGTTCCAATAAAGCTTTCCTTACAAAACTGGGCTGGAGGCGGGGCTGGCCCGCAGGTCCTGGTTTGTCAGCTCCTGGTCTAGGAGCAGCCCCGTGGGGACCCCTCTCAAACACGACACCTGGTTACGCCTTGCTCAGGGCGCATGCCACAGCCTACGGCAGGGGACTTGGGCACTGCTTACAGCAGAGGCATGGGCCATGAACTTGAACGTCCTGCCGGACTTCGGCCCCTGCCTTGGCTTCCGCTGATTTTCCAAAGAGCAGTGGAAGGGGCCCAGGGCTGCTCACTGATGTGTCAGGGAAAGAAGCCTACGCGTTTAATTAAATGTTACTCAAGAAATAAAATTCAGCCTCTCGGCTGACAACGCAGAATATTAAAGCATCAATTTCCTGAAGGAAACCTGCCTTAATGAGATCCTCCAAATAAACAGAAGGGGAAACGCATATTAATCCCAGCTGCCAGTGCCAGCCCCACCAACGCAGAGCAATGTCCTGGTTGACACGAGCTGGCGATGCCAGTTTCCTGGGGCGGCTGTGTACCACCAGAGGCAGCCAGACCCCCGGGAAGACCCTTCTGACGAGCCCCTGGAGTGAGAAGAAGCCCTGACATGTCGCAACCACGTGGCCAAAAGTGCTAATAACTGACCGGCGTCAAGCTGAGAGGCCCGCAGTGGAGTGTCCAGCGCTCTGCCCCAGTCCCGTCCCAGGCCACCTTTCCATTAGCGACTTGGAAGGGCATAGGGGAGGCATTGACCTCATTTGTCGGTAAGCTGAAGCTGGAGCTCAGCTAACTTACACGAGGCCCCCGAGGTCCTCGGAACAGAACAGACACCCGTCGAAAGCTTCCTTGTGTGACTCTCAAAGTCGTCCTCACCCCAGAAACCAGTGTGAATGCAGGGTGCTTGCCCAGTTCAATGACATCTCCGTGGCTTTCGGAGGGCACGCCCTCCCTGTTCTGTTATTAACTTAGTGTTATCTTTAATTTGACTCACTCATTACCACAAAAAGATATTGTTTTAAAGAACACTTGAGATCACTTCGGTACACGAAAAACCGGTATTACTTGCCTCCGGCAATAAATAGCCATAAAGACAAATACAATGAAAAGTAAGCATTGTTATTGTAGCTAAATGTCATTGCCGGTGAAAGCCCGAGAGCCTGAGATTCTGTCAGCTACAGAGACGAGCAAAAGTTGACACGTCACGGATGTCACGGATGTATGAGAACCACTGAGACGTCCGTGTCACGCTCTCAGCTACTTGGTGACATTCAACGTCACGTCTGTGCCACGAACTGGGCCTCAGTCGGCCTGAATCTGCCTCTGTTGCTTCCAGTTCAAGTCCCCTGATCCGCTCTTGGTTGTCTGCCTCCCCGCGTCCCTGACCCTGCCGCTCTGTCTCCAAATACCACGGAGCACTTCACTCCGGAGCGTGAAATGAACAAGTTTGTCCCAGTGTAGCCAGGGGTCTCGCTCCCTTCAGGCGGACTCGTGGGAGCAGGGCCAGGCGGAGCCCTTCCTGACACACTGGCTTCTACCTCCCCAGATGCACCCGGTGGGCGTCCGGTCCACGGGCAGTGGTGACAGCTGTGGACACACTCGCCCTCCAATTATGCACGTGGAGACCGGAGACGCGCCCCAGAGCAGGGCAGGCACGCGGGTCTCTGTTAGGGGTGGCGTGCATCTGCTTTAGGGGTGTCAGATAGAATGTCCAACCGTCACTGTTCATCTTCATCGGATATGAAAGATAAATATGAAGAATCGGGAAAGACGACCAGATTGTGAAAAATCTCCCAGATTTATTTTTGCAGTGCTGTTAAATCCATTTCTGATTAAAATAATTCATCACTTATCCATAGCAAGCAATACTGGATGGTTATCCATATGTGAATCTGTCTGAGAAATATGCACCAACTTAAAGTAATTTTTAATAAAAATATATTATTTTTAGTCTGCAATTCGGTTCCAATGGCTCGCTGCTGACAAAGGGAAGGTAGCCGTCCTGTGAGTGAAGGAATGTCTTCCAGAAATGAAATGAGGAGGAAAGGGAGACGGCGAGCTCCGGATGTGACACAAACTCCCGGTGCTGCTGGTGCTCCTGGTGCTCCCAGCTTCATTTGTCTTAATGTTTGGTGGGGGGCGGGGGAGGGCGTGGCTGTGCTGTTTTTAAGGATGTGAATCAGACAGCTCCTGATAACTCAGGCTGGGTTTGCATTTCCTTGGAAGTATCACGACTGGGAGAAATGTTTGAGAAATTACCGGAATACGCCCACACTCAAAAGGTCCTTGAGATGGCGTTCAAGGCCTCTCACGACGAGCCACAACCCACCACGCCCTGCTGCCCAGGTCCCCAAACCAGTGCTGCAACTGCTCTAAACTGTCACCTTTCTGCAGAACAGCAGGCCTACTGTGGCCTCTCTGAACAAGAAGGGGGGATCAGGGAGCACATTCGTACATGCTCGCGTTTACACAGAGCGAGGCTGGAAGGTGCTTGGGAGACAAATGAGCGGCTCTGGGAGGGAGGGGGCACTCACTATGCACCTTCTGCCTTTACTCCCCCACCCTCTCTCCCTCTCCCTCCCTGACCAGCATGTGGGCTCCCTGGGGGGCAGCGCTGTAGACTCCTGTTCTCTGCTGCAGACCAGACCCCACATGGATCCCAGCGCGCAGTAGGCACTTAATAGGTATGTGCTGAATAAGTGAGTGAGTGAATGAATGAGGAGCCACAGGGAGGCTGCGGAACAGTGGTTAAGAGCATGGACATTGATGTCAGGCAGATCTGACCGGCAGGGGCTCTGGGACCTTGAAAATGTGAGCTGACCTCCCTGGGACCCAATCCCTCCCCCAGGAGGTGTGGCAAAGACTCGGCGAGGCACTTTGTGCGCGGTGAACACGCGGTGTCAGCGACATCACTGTGGTTATGGTTGCCATGCTGCACGGCAGTCGCCTGCCACACTTCCGAGTTGGCCCGGGCTGGTCGTTGGCGATGGCAGAGACCCCGCGTGCTCCACCGTCTCGTTCCTGCAGTGCCAGCCTGACAGTCCCAGGAGGGTTTGCTGACTGAAAACGCTCGAACAAAGGGGCAAGGAGGCCACTGCCCAAGGAGGGGGAGCAGAGCGGGGGTGGCGGGCGTCACTCGTGCTGATGCTGGGACCCCGGCAATGCCAGCGCCCACAGGTGGATGAGACTCCCGCCCTCAGCCTCGCAGCAAGCCCCCAACGGGGACTCTGAATGGGTTCCGAGCCCAGACCAGCCACGTGGCACCCGCTCCCGCGGGCCCCTCAGCCAGCCTCACCCATCGCCTCCCCCTGCCGCTCAGCACTGGCTCCTCGGCCCTCTGCTCTCCGGCCTCTTGCCCCGGCAGCCCCGTCCCGGTGTGGCCTGCCCTGGGTGCCAGGTTGTCTCCGTCAGGTGTGTGCAGCCTTACGCTGCCCCACCCCCGCCCCCAGCACCGGCCCAGCTTAGGGTGCTGGGCTCTGACGTCCACAAGTAACAGGTGCGGCTCCTGTCCGCCCCATCTGCACGTATCCTGTGCAGGTGTTGTCACATAAGTGTGTCCCCCCCACTGCACGAAGGGGAACAGACCAAAGAAGTTCGATGATGCTCGCTTTGTACAGCCATGAAGCGGCCGAAGCCAGGACTCCTGACTGTATCTCAGGTCACCAACCCATGAGGCGCATGGCACAGGCACACCCAGGCCACCAAATAGCTCTCAGGTTGCCCACTCCACTGGGGCTGCAGCCTCCCGGGCGGCATCTCCTGGGACTCCTTCGGATGCCCCTCCAGATGGAGAGCTCACTCCTGCATGGCTCCTTCCCCGCCAGCGTCCTGTCACCACCCCGGTGGGCAGGTCGCTGATGCCCCTGCCTCCTTCCTGAAGAGAAGGCCTCAGCTGTCACGCCCTGGCACTGTGCTGGGCACGGAACAGATGCTCGGCACGTGGGCTCCAGGCGTTGCCTGGGCAACCAGCCCTCAAAGGAGGGGCCCTTTGCGGGGCGCAGGCCATGTCAGCTGCACCTGGCAGCCCGTCAAGCACCACGCGCCGTGATGGCTGGGCAGGCAGGCCCTGGGTGAGTGAGCCCAGGGCTCGCTCACGGCACTCACTCTCCTCCCGCTGAGTATTCACGGGGAACACAGGTGCTGCGCACCGAGGCCTGACCGCAGGGACTCCCGCGGGCTCGGGGCTGCAGAAGTAAAACACAACGAAACGCACACGGAGAGGACCCATCTCACTCCGCCCCTCACCGCGTTCTTCGCTCAGAGCCGCCTTCCCCGTGGACGTGCGCTCGGGACACCGGGTCTGCCTCGTGGGGGGCGGCGGGAGCGCAGTGCTGGTGAATGAGTGAATGAGGGAGGGAGTGAATGAATGAATGTCGTAGAGGTTCATGCAGCGTGTTGCTGGAACGGGGGGCGAATCCAGCTCCTCGGGAAAGCAGGTGTCAGACAGTAAGTGTGACCCCGTGGATCAGGTGCCAGTGGGTATGGAGACTGGAGCTGGGGACACGGCAGCCAGCAGAAGGGACCTCACAAAGGCAGAGACCAGGCAAAGACTGAAACGTGGGGAGACCCACAGGTGTCGTGTGGCTGCCGAAGGCACTGGGTCCTGTGCGAACACCATTACCTGAACTTGGAGCACAGCAGCGAGTCGGAAATAGGACGCTGTGGCGGCCCGTGGGCAGGGGAGGGGCTGCGTCCACACCTGCCGGGAGCAAAGCCCACTTATCCCTCGCCTTCCGCCCAGCCTGGGTCCCTGGACCTGCAGACGCGACCTTGAGTGTCCGCCTGCCATGGGAGGGAGACTGTCGGCGCCTGAGAGGCAGACAGACGTGTGCTGAAATTCACGGCACTCTCCAGCCATGGGCCGAGTGACGTGCCCTTTCCTGGCCCGACAGGTCTCCAGGCTGCTCATCGACCGTGTGTCCCGCACCCCGTGCACTGTGATTAGCGGGGCACGGTGACAGTTGGCAGATGCTAATCACGTGAGTCAGGGCGTCAGAGCACAGATGGAGGCAGTGAGCAGGGCACAGCGGTGTCACCACTGCTCCCGGGACCCCGGGACCCCGGCAGGCATACGGCTCTCAGGCTCAAGGAGGGGTGGGCGAGGCCAGCAGCCTTCCCCCATCTCTGGGGGGGTCACAAGCAAGCTTTGGGTCAACTCACGGGGAGGCCAGGCCCCAGCAATCAGTGGCGAGTGGTGTACTACCCGCCGACCTGCCCTGTGCCACCGCCAGCTCCCGCCAGCTTTGCCTCCGAGACTGTTCCCATCTGTCCCTCTGCCTCCCGTGCGTGCCAGCCTGCCATCAGAACTGCAGTGTCCTCCTCCTCTCAGGCCCCGCCCAGCCCTCCACCCTCGGCAGCCAGCTGGGTGGGGGGAGGGGCCTTCAGGGTCCACGTTGGGACCCTCTGTCCCCGCGCCCCCAGCCCCCACCCTCGGTCACTGTCACGTTCCATCAGTCTCCACGGCCGCCTGCACGTGGCTTTTGCACACACCGTTCCCTCTGACTGGAATGCCCTTCCCTCGACCCCCACCCTAAGGTCCTTAACCCTCATGGCCTGCGCCCCTCCCCCACAGAGCCTCACTCAGCCCCAAACCACAAGTCGCTCTGTCTCCCGAGGCACAGGCGTGTCATGAACGTTGCACTAAGGAAGGTGACGCATCCTGTCACCTCCCTTCTAACATCGCTGAGTGTGTCTCACGGGGCGGGGGGGTTGATGGAGAATGGTGCGTGACGGTGATGATGGAGTCAGAGCGACAGGGTCCCACGCCCGCCACCAGGGCAGTGTCCCCGTCGCTGCTCCATGAGGGACGGTGCTTTGGGTACACTGCCGTGTCGAGTGCGTTTTGAAGGACGGGAGCCCAGGGCACTGAGGAGCAGGTGACGCTGAGAGAGCTGTGCGCAGTGTTGCTCACCCAGGTCCCGGTCTGGCTGTGGTGCTCCCGCCGTGCGACCTGGGGCATGTCACCTGCCTGTCTGGGCCCAGTCACCGGGTCTGTTCAGAGCGAGCACTACGGGTGTCACAGCAAGACACCGAAAAGAACACCCCTCTCTGCCTCTGTCTCTGTCTCTCTCTCTGTGTGTGTCTCTGTCTCTCAGCATCTCCCTCCCCTCTGCACGTGAGAAACAGTCAAGAGGTCAAGGGTGTGGCTCTGCCTGTCACCCACAGGACGCAGCCCCAGGCAGCAGGAAAGACCCCACTCACTGTCGGCCGTGAAGACGTCACATTTGGTCTCCTCCAGCAGAGTCCGAATGAAGCTCATTTTGCAAAGGAGGTTAAGTAATTCCCTGCGTTCGCCTGGGCTCCACGTGGCTCCTGATGCCACCGTGCGCCTTCCCCAAGCAGCGGGGACTCTCCCAGCGCCTGTGCACAAAGTGTCCCCAGGGGACATGGATCACAGCCAGAGGGGGCTACCGCCGCAGACCGCTGCCTGTCCACGGCCGCACTCAACACTCATCCCGAGAACTGACTGGCCTCGTGGGCCAAGGAGGGAGCTTGGCTGCAGCCTCGAGAGGCATATGGCCTCGGCAGCTCCGTCCCCGGGCACCGTCCTGGGCACACCTGCACTGCCCTGGGGCTCTGGTGGCTCTGCCTCTGGGGGCATCTGGAGTGAGTGCTGAGTCCCCTTCCCGTGTACCATCCCCCCACCCTGGTTTTGCCCCCTTGACCCCCACAGCAAACAACACCCCAGCCCAGGGCCTGGCACAGCACCATGCCACTGACCACTGACCCACTGTCCCTGCCTGGGCTCTGGGGGCGGAGCTCACTGGCCACCTCTGTCTTCCTCTCGCTGCTGCGTACCGTCCAGATGGGCCACACTCAAGCACGCTGCAGAGGTGGCGGGTGTGATGACACCTGAACTGTGACAGGACCCCAGGGAGGGCTGCCTCTGCCTTCAACAACAGTCTCCATCTTGTCACCGACGGCTAAGCCCCTCCCAGTGCCCCAGGGATAGAGTATGATGCCTGCCCTGGCCTGCCCTCCAGCCCCTCACTCAGACTCCCTTCCTCCCGGGGCACCCACCTCCCACTCCATCACCCCCGCACCTGCCACACCTCTGCATGAACACCGCTGACCCAGAGCCCCGGGCACGGCCACCAAAGCCAGTGTGAGGCTACACAGCACCAGACGCTCCCTTCTGCAGACACTTGCCCATGACCGTCCTTGCCGACTGACAGCCGGCCTCCTGAGGGCGGGGAAGCCCCTGCGCAGGAGGTGGTACCTCACTTAGGTCTTGATGGGAGGGGGGTCACAGACGCCTCCCCATACCAGGTGCTCCTGGGCCGGAGTGTCGTATGCGTGGGATGGACTGTCACCCCAGCCATGCCAGGCAACAAGCTAGCTCAAACTCAGTGCCTTTGGCCACGAGCATGGGGCCTGACGCACACAGGTCCCCAGGTCGGCCAGTCTAGGCTGTGCTGGCTACAGCTCTGAGTCAGCTCCGGTCAGCCCTGTTCTGAGCCAGCCTCGAAGGGGCTGCAGCCACCTTCTCCAGGCAGGTCCCAGAGTCTCTTACAGCATTGGCTCAGAATGGGCACCCCAACACTCCCGCCCCCACTCCAGGCCCAGCCCCAGCGATGAGGCAGAGAGTGCTCGGCCCCTGCGAGGAGACCTCAGGTCTCATGGCAAAGAGCACAGATCCGTGGTTGAGTCCTGGGAGCCTATGGACATTGCAGAGGTGACTCACTCCGCAGCAAGAGCAGGGTGGAGGGAGGAGGGCTCAGACATGGTGTCCAGGTCCCTGTTCATGCAAGCGCAGAGATGTGTGAGGCCAGCGATGAGGCAGAGAGTGCTCGGCCCCTGCGAGGAGACCTCAGGTCTCATGGCAAAGAGCACAGATCCGTGGTTGAGTCCTGGGAGCCTATGGACATTGCAGAGGTGACTCACTCCGCAGCAAGAGCAGGGTGGAGGGAGGAGGGCTCAGACATGGTGTCCAGGTCCCTGTTCATGCAAGCGCAGAGATGTGTGAGGACTCGGAGGGGCAGCAGGCTGGGGCGGGGGAGGGGGGTGGTCCTGAGCTCCGTCCTGAGCATGCTGAGTGTGTGCAAAGCCCAGGATGCGCCAGGTGGGAAGGTCTGGCCTCCACTGGCCTGTGTCTCAAAGGAGTGCTCTGAGCTGAGATTTGGGAGCATTGGTGTAGACGACAGCCAAAACTTTGGGGCTGGCGTGGTGCGGAGGGCAGGGGCAGAGTGGCCGTGTGACCCAGTTCCAGCCAATAGGATGAAGGAAAGCCTCCCAGGAGGGGTGTGGGAGGGCTCTGCTCTGCCAGCAGAGGGCAGGTGCACAGAGGGGCTGGAGGGACGGAGGGACGGAGGGACGGAGGGACGAGCTGGTCCGCTCCTCGTGCCCAGCCCTAAACACGGCTGGATGCCCGGTGCCGCAGCTTTTCATTACCACGAGGCTGACGAGCACAGGAAGGCGAGCTAGCACGCTAAAGGTGCTGACGGGAACGAGGAGAAAGCCCTGGGCCCCTCACACCACCACCGGGCCACCTGTGATGTCCAGAGACCAGCTCAGGGGGCGGGGAGTGTGCCCTGTGGTTTAAGCCACTGTTTTCAAGCAATCTGTTGTTCACAGCTCAGTGTGTCCTCACCGACACAGGGCTGTGAACTAAACCTGGGGGAAATAACAGAGATCCAAGGGGACACAAAAGTCAGGAGCCGGTAAAAAATAATAAAGAGAGACAGATATCTTGGAATGGGAAGAAAATACCAAAATGTAATCAGAGCCCAGTTCTGCAGGGGATTTCATTAGTGACGCAGGCAAACCCTCCACTGACTTTCACAAGAGGAAGGAGCCACTGCCACAGGCCACAAGTTTGCATCCCCGCCCCCCAAGTTCATGTGCTGAAACTCCACCCCCGTGTGATGCTGTCAGGAGGCAGGGCCTTTGGGAGGTGACGAGGTTGGGGGGATGAGCCCCATGGACAGGAGAGACCCCGGGGGCTCCCTCGTCCCCCTACCCCGTGAGGTCGCACTCAGAAGGTGGTGTCTGTGGGTCAGGAAGCGTGTCCTCACCAGACACCTAATCCACTGGCAACTGCATCTTGGACTTCCAGCCTTCAACTGTGAGAAGTAACATCCTGTTGTTTATAAACTGCCATTTGCAGTGTGATGTCACAGCAGCCCGAACTGTAATGAGGGTGCAGTGGACATCCGGGGCGCGTCGGGCACATTCACCCATGCGCCCCTCTGGGTGGGGCCTTGCCCATGACTCCAGGGCCCAGACTGGCCGTGTAGCCCCACCGAGGCCGCACCACAGCATGAGTTCATAGGCTGGCATGGGTCCCCCCACTTGAGCTAATCAGAGCGGAATCTGGGCTCTGCGTTAAGGGACAGCCAGAGAGACTCTATTTTTAATTTGTCACATATTTAATTTCAGAAAGATTGTCACAGTATCAGGGGAGGAAAGGGAGAATACTATTTATTGCTCCTCATAAAAATGTGCTAACAGACAAAGCACACCCCACCCATTATGCTGAAACGCGGCCACTCTGTGACTAACGACGTCGCCACGGCATCAACCAGCCGACGACCTCTCCCCCGCCTGGGCTTGGACTTGGGAGGATGTGAGGATCAAGCCATGTTGCTATCACGCCGGCAGAGGCTCTGAAAGCCGACCCAGCCCCGAAAAACGGGAGGAGACACTGGTGACGTGAGCCCCTGCACGAGGCCAGACCGAAGCCGGGAGCTGACTCGGCGGCTCGGCCGACAGCGTCCGCCCCCGCGTGGAAGGTTCCTGAAGAAAGGAGGGACACGAGCGGAGGAAGCTGGGGCCCGCGGCGGTCCCGTCCTCCTTGATGCTGGCGCCAGCCAGCGGCGATCCGACCCTGTCCCCAGCCCTCTCAGGCCCCGCCATGTAGCACTGTTCTCTAGTCAGCAGCTGTCATCCCGGCCTCATGCGACGGGGAGACGGGCAGAGGCCGTCAGCCCGGGCCACCCCTCTATCTGCGCACCTACCCATCCACTTCTGTTTGCTTTCGTTCCCATCGGCTTCCAACGAAATGCTGCAGTTGTTCCCCGAAGGCACAACCATGAGAAGGCAGTGACTCCGCAGTGACCACGGGCTGCTCTGTGGCACAGTCCCCTGGGGTGGCCCTGTGGGGCCCACTCGGAGCTCCGGGGCACAGCAGGTGAGGCTGCTGCTGGGGGCTAAGAGGCTGTAGCTGTGCCGTCAGGGCTTCCAGCAGGGAGCCAGCAGATCGCTTCAGTCACAGGGACACTCGAACCGCCACCCCAGGCCCCTGCTCAGGAAGGAGGCAGGAACACAGAGATGGTGGGACAATATCCGATGCACCCAGCCCGGTTGCGATAAACTCAGAGAAGCACAGTCAGAGCTGTTTTTAGCTTAGCAAGGGAGACCGAAGACACCAGATGTAGACAAGAGATGGCATGCCACATCTGCCACGATGACGTCTGGGACGAGGAGTCCACTGTGAGACCAACTGCCACACAATAAACCCAGGCAGGGCCGGGGAGGGGAGAGCTGGGCGAACACCGAAAGCTGAAGTGAGAACCGCAGACTTCGAAGGACTCCAGGGCTAAAGCAAGAAAAGCCACCGCCGAGCCACGCCGGGAACATCACGGAGCACTCGCGTCCCGTCCAGGTGCGCACCTGCCGTCGGGTCACGCAGGCGGAAACGGCGGCAGTGCTGTCCACCTGCCCGGAGAAGCCAGAAATCTGTAGCATTTTTTTTTTAAAGTAGAATCATTTGATTTTTAAATGTTGTACTCGTTCTATTCATTGTTTTTTTTTTTCTCTTTTAAGAAACAAATGGACTTTTGGTTCCTGGTTGGACACGAAAGGAATTTAGAAATCGCCACTCAATCCTAAGAATAAAAAACCTCAACAGATTGAAAAATCAACAACTCTTCTTAGATCCTTCAGAGAAGTGAGGTCACAGGAAGAATTACTGCCCCCCAAACTGGAGGGATGAACGGATGCAGAGGGTGTTATGCTAACTGAGGCAAGCCAGACAGGAAGGACAAATGCCGCATGATTTCACTTCTGTGTGGAATCTGAACTACAAAATAAATGAACATGTAAGACAGAAACAGACTCGTAGATACAGAGGACATTTTGATGGCCGCCAGATGGGAGGGGTGTCGGGGGGCTGGGTGAAAAAAGGGAGCGATGAAGAAGTATGAACTGGCAGTTCCGAAATATTCGCGGGGATGGAAGGCACAGCATAGGGAATATAGTCGCTAACATTGTAATAACTATGTGCTATGTGTGGTGCCAGGTGAGTACTAGACTAATTGGGGCGACCGCTTTATAAGTTACGCAAATGTCTCCCCACTATGCTGTACACCTGAAAGTAACATAATATTGAATGTCAACTGTAAGTGAAAAAAAATTTTTTTAATCTGTTAAAAATAATAAAGGGATGAAGGAAGATATACCAGCTAACACTAATCAGAATAAACTGAGAGTAGCCATATCAACTTCAGACAGGGGAGACTTTGGAGCAAGGAAAGTCGTCAGAGACAGAGAGGACACCACACAATGGCAACGGCCAACGCCCAGGAGGACGTGACCGTCCCTAATGACCGTATGCCCAGCGCCCGTGTCAGAAGAAGCGTGTCGCTTACTGCAGTATCACAGAGAACCGCGGGGAGACAGAAAAATTTGCCGTTATACTTAGAGACTTCAACCTTGCTCTACTGGCAACGGGAAACTCCAGCAGGCAGAAAAGCAAGAAGGACTTAGTCCAACTCAACAACACCATCAATCAAGTAGATATAACTGACATCTACAGGCTACTTCACCGAACAGCAGAAAATTACACATTCTTCTCCAGCTCCCATGGAACAGTCACCAGCATAGACCACACTCTGGGCCATAAAACAAACTTGAAGAAGTTTAAAAGAATAGAAATCATAAAATGTCTGCTTTCAGACCACCCGAGAATTAAATCGGAAATCAGTAACGGCTGGAAAATCCGCAAATATTTAAATATTACACAACGCGCTTCTAAATAATGCATAGAATAAAGAAGACATTTCAGGGCAAATTGTAAAATATTTTGAACTAGATAATAAAATACAACTTATTAAAATCTGTGGGATACAGTGAAGACAGTGTGTAGAGGGAAATTTGTAGTATTGAATGCATTAGAAAAGGGGAAGACCTAAAATCAATAACCTAAGCTTCCACCCCAAGACGTGAGAAAAACAGCAAATTAAATCCAAAGTAAGCAGGAATCACTGAAAATGAAAATCAGCAGAGAATATCAACAAAATCATCCGTTGGTTCTTTGAAAAGACCAATACGATTGATATATCTTTAGCTAGAAAAAAAAAAAGAGAAGACACAAATTACTACTATCAGACATGAAAAGGGATATTACTACAGATCCCATAGACATTAAAAGGATAATTAAAGAGTATTAGAAACAATTTTATGCCCACATAGTTCATAACCTGGATGAAATGGACCAGTTTCTTCAAAGGTACAATCTATCGAAAATCATACGAGAAGAGATAGATAATTTAAATAGGCTTATATTTACTAAAGAAAGTGAATCAGTAATTAATAATCCTCCAGAACAGAAAGCACTAGGATTCACTGGGGAATTCTACCAAATATCTGAGGATGAAATTATCTACAATTATCTATAAACCAATTATCTACCATCACCTCCAGATGACAGAAGCCAAGGGAATTTTCCCTAACTCATTCTATGAAGCCAGCATTTCCCTAAAACCCCAATAAGACAAAGACATTACAAAAAAAGAAAACCATGGACCAATACACTATTGACCATACCTGCAAAAATCCTCCACAAAGTATTAGCAAATCAAATCCAGCAACATATAAAAAGAATTAAACGCCATGACCAAGTGAAATTTATCCCATGTGTGCAAGGCTGGCTCAACGTTCAAAAATCAATTAATGTAATCCATCGAATCGATAGGCTAAAGAAGAAAAACTCCATGATCATTTCCATAGTTGGAGTAAAAGCATTTGACAAAATCCAACACCCATGCATGATAAAAAAAATAAATAAAATATAAAATAAAAACCCTCATCAAATTAGAAATGGAGGGAACTTCCTCAGCTGAATAAAGAACATCTACAAAAAAAACTTATAGCTAACATCATACTTACTGGTGAGAAATGAGCTTTTTCAATAATCCCAGGAACAAGGCAAGAATGTCCGTGCTCACCACAGCTTTTCAACACTGAACTGGAAGTCCTAGCTAATGGACGAAGACAAGCAAAGGAAATTAAAGGTAGACGGGCTGGGGGAAAAAAAACGAAGCTGTTTTCGTGCACAGATGACGTGATCGTCAATGCAGGGAATCTGGAAGAGTCAACGAAATAACTCCAGGAAATAATAAGCGATTACAGCAAGGTTGCAGGATACGAGATTAAATATAAAAGTCAGAAACTTTCCTATATACCAGGGATGAACAAGTGGAATTTGAAATTAAAAACATGTTACCGTTTACATTAGCACCCCCCAAAATGGCATACTTGGGGTATATAATGCTAACGAAATACGTACAAGATCTACGGAACGGAACAGAGTGCCCAGAAAAAGACCCACAACCGCGGCAGTCGGCTGGTCTGTGACAAGGAAGCAAAGGCAGCACCAGGACACAAAGTCAGGCTTTCCAACAAACGGCACTGGAGCAACTGGACACGCGAACGCAACGGAATTAACCAAGAGTCAGGCCTTACACCCTCCACAAACATTAGCGCAACACAGGTCCTAAACCTAGATGGGAAGCGTAAAGCCACGAGACTCCTACGGGATAGCGCAGAAGTCCTAACTGAGCTTGGTTACGGCGATGACGTTTTACGTACGAAGCCAAAGCACGATCATGAAGGACGTAATCGATGATCTGAACGTCATCAGAATGTCAACACCTGTCGCGTGTCACGTGTCATGACTGTGCGTTTATCTGGCAAAACTGAAAACGTCTGCTCTGTGAAAGACAATTTCAGGAGAATGAGAAAAGCCGTAGACTGGGAGGAAATGTTTGCGAAAAAATCTGACGAAAGACTATTAAACAAAACACACAAAGGACTCTTGTATATTAAACTCGAACGTGAGAAAACAATCCAACTCAGAAGTGGTCCAAAGCAACAAACACATCACCAAAGAAGACCTAAAGATGGCAAGTCGGCATGCGCAAAGCTGCTCCGCATCGTCCGTCACTAGGGAAGTGAAAACTAATGACGGCGAGACGCCACGGCACGCCTAGCGGAGGCGCAGAACAGCGCGCCAGCAAACGCGGGAGGCCGTGGAGCCGCGGGGACTCTCCGCGGCACAGCCACTTGGGAAGACCGTTTGGCGGCGTCTTGCAAAGCTGAACGTACTCTTCCCCTACAATCCAGCAGCCGTGTGCCCTGGCATCTACCCGGAGCAGCTGAAAACAGGTGCACATGAAATTCTGAACACAGACGTCTGTAGCAGCTCTACTCAGAGTTGCCAAAACTTGGGGAAAAAAAACAAGATGTCCTTCCTTAAATAAAGGGATGACTAAAACGTGGCACCTCGAGAAGATAAATATTATTTGGCGCTAAAAAGAAATCAGCTCTCAGCCATGAGAAGACATGGAGGAAACTGAAATGCATGTGACTGAGTGAAAGAAGCCAGTCTGGACGGGCCACATGCTGTGTGACTCCATCTCTGTGACACTCTGGAAAAGACAAAACCATGGAGACAGTAAAAGGCTCAGGGGTGGCCGGGGGCGGCGGGCAGAGAGGGATCCACAGGCAAAACGCAGAGAAGTTTTAAGGCAGCAAAATGTTCTGTGCGATGTCACCGTGGTGGGTGCCTGTCATCACACACCCACCCAGACTCAGAGCAGCTGCAGCTCCCAGAGCGAGCTCTGATCTGAACCGCGGGCTTAGGCGGTGACGGTCAGCACAGCTCCACTGTGACCGAGGTTCCACCCTGGCGCAGGCCGCGGCGTCCCGGGGAGCGCGTGTGTGCGGAGACCGTGGTGATGCGGGGAGCCTCCGGTGCTTTCTGCTCAACTTCGCTATGAGCTGAAATAGCTCTTAAAAATAAAGTTTATTTATTTAAAAACAAACGCAACAGCATTCTGCCCATGTTGGCCACTGAGTGTCATGGGGCAAGCCCCGCATTTCATTACGAGATGGTTAGTGGGGAAACCGTTGCCGAGACTGAGCTGAGTGACCTTCGGTGTCGGACAGACCGGTGACAGGATGGGCTGTTTTTCTCACGTCGTGCGCGTTCGTCTCAGCCACAAACGCAGCAGGAAGAGGAATGTCACTCGTCCCCCCGAAGGCAGCCTCGCCGTGACTCGTCACAGGAGAGAACCCCACCTCGGTGTGGCGGCACCGCTTCCTCCACCTAAAGTCTCCCTGAACGAGGCTGTGTGACCGGAGGTGAGGTCAGCCTGCGACTGAATGACGTCACTTCCAGCACCGGTGCCCGTGTCTGACCCGCGAGAGGCCCCGCGTCTGGGACCCTATCTTCCTAGGCGGGGTTCGCAAAGGACATGTGTTCGGGTGACTCCAGATGCTGTAACAGGGGTCCCCAGCCCTCGGGCCGTGCACTGGTACTGGTCTGTGGCCTGGTGGGAACCGGGCCGCACGGCAGGAGGTGAGCGGCGGGAGAGTCCCCTCCTTGAGCCTCCATTTCTCCTGAGGTTCACAAATGGCACAGGAAGTCCTCAGGAAACGGTTTTTCATCACAAACGGCCAGCGACCAGAATCCAAAACTTCTGTCCGACCCAGAACCTGCATCGAGGGGCCGGCAGGGGGTGGGGGGCCTTGGGCTCTGCAGCGCTTCTAGGATCTACTGATTTGTCTGGCCTGAGCCAAGCGTCACTGACCCAGGCCTGGTCCCAAATGCCCAGTGGCAAGCTACCACCACCTGGCCCTGTGTGCAGCAGCGAGCCCACTGCGTCCCCAGCTTAATAAAGGAGTCGTCATTTTACTGCCGCGAGCATGTGCCAATCCCATCCAAATCAATTAATTCCTTAATCGCACTCTGGATGGAGCAGGACGGTAAGCATCCACGCGGGAGCGATGAGTGTGACTCGTGTGTAACTGCCGGGGCTTCTGACACCATAAAGCATCCTCCAGGTCACACAATAAAACCCAAAGCCTAATTGGTGGGTAACAAGGCCCCAGGCGATGGTGCCTTATTACTGCTGACGACGGGACTTGTAAGCCGGCTGCTGAGAGCGATGCAGCCCAATCTCAGACACCAAGCTGCAAACGCATCAGCCCCCACCCAGCTGTGCCCCACGAGATGTTCTGGGAAAGGCAGAGGGACTGAGAACAGAGGCTCACGGGCACCAGTGGGCAGACCGCCCCATCTGGCTGCACAGGTGGGAGCTGCACAGGCTCCAGGTCGGAGGGGTGGGGCGGAAATTCTAGCCTGAGCCCTGCCCCCAGCCGGCCGGCCTGGCCTGCAGCACCGAGAACGGCCGGCTCCTCTCCCTCCGACCGCCAGAGGGAGCCGCATGCGCCCTTGAAAGCCAGCTTGTCCGCGAAGGGCCCGCTGAGACACTGCTTCCGAACCAGTGCGGCTTCTCCCCGCCTTGTTCAGGCGTCACTGACGAAACACGCTCTGATGCCCACTGTCGACCCGTGCTGGTGTGGGGTCGGCAGATGTGGGGCCGGCGGCAGGAGGTTCACAATGCATCCGTCGTGTCGCTGCCCTTCTTTCTTACCCGTCGGTCACCACGACCAGGCCAGGACCTCCCTGAAGCCATAACTGTGCCTTATTCACCTCTGGCGCCCCGAATCTCGCCTGGGTCCAGGCTAGTAAGGGCTGACCGTCCTTGCCGGGTCCTAGAGACCGGACGAGCACGTCGCACACCTGTACGCCTGCCCTGGCTCTCGCTCTGCAGGTGTCACACCCGGCTCCGTCTCTCGGCCCCGAGCGCCCTCTGTGCCAACCACTTTCTGTAAAAAGCTAGACGGTACATATTCTAGGTTTTGTGGCCTTGCAGGCTCTGTCACAGCGGCTCGACCGCGCACTGCAGCCCAAGAGCAGCCCCAGACAACACGTAAACCGACGGACGCGGCTGACGTTGGGGTTTCATAGCATTTCCACGCCTCGCAAAATAGTCGTCTTCCTTTTTCAACCACTTGAAAACATAAAACCTCCTGTTACGCCGCAGCCCACGCAAAGGCAGTGTCAGATCCGCCTGTGGGCCCTGCTTTGCCCCGGCGCCCCTCCGACTCAGCGCCGGGGTCTGCCCGTCTCCCAGAATCCCCTGGTGCCCGGCATGAGAACCCCGACCCCGGCCGTCGGCCCACGAGCCTGCCTCCTGAGTAAGGACGCACGCCAACACTCAGCTCCACGCCTGACACACGGCAAGCTCCCAGGCAGGAGCAACGCGGAGCAGCTGCGGGTCTGACGTCAGAACTGTTTCCAGCACAGACCGATGCCCTCCCAGAGACAGCACACCGTAAAATGAAGGGTCGCTCAGGGGTCTGCGAGAAACATCAATAAATCCACGGGGGCCGTTCACAGACAAAGACGTCTAAATGGATTTTAAATGTATGTACTATGCTAAACTTCATCTAATAGTTTCTTAAATGTATTTGTTAAAATGAGATCCTATTTTGGGGGGTGATGAAACTCAAAAATTTTGTCAATAATATTGAGTGGATGCCCCCATGACTGGGAACAAAGCTGGACCCTTCACTTACAATACTTTTATTCAATACTGTGCAAAGGCCCATGAAAGACACACCGATTATAAAAGAAGCAAAGCTACCTTTGTTCAAGTTGACAGGTTGTGTGTATAAAAAATCCAAAGGAATCTGCCCCCAAATCTCCCACGACTAATATGAAAATTTAGAAAAATCATAAAATACAAGTTGACTATTAAAAATATGTATGTATGTACTACTGAAAAACTAAGCAAAATAGTATTTACAACACATCACCAAAAACATAAATTTTTAGGGCTAGATTAAATTCTACGCAAGAACGCGGTACTAAAAAATAACAAAACATCGAATATTGCCAAAGTAAAATTAAACAAGACAAAATAACAAAACATCGAACATTGCCAAAGTAAAATTAAACAAGACAGAATAACAAAACATCGAACATTGCCGAGTAAAATTAAACAAGACCTAAACAAGTGGAGAGAGACACCACGTTGCTGGATGGGAGACTTAATTCGTTCAGACGAAGGTCTCCCTGCATCGACCTGTAGGTCTGATGCAAACTCAACCAGAATCTCAGCACGCTGTTTTTGCAGAAATTGGCAAGTGCGTTCAAGAATTTGCGTATAAATGAAAAA
This sequence comes from Pteropus alecto, assembly GCF_000325575.1. Taxonomy (NCBI): domain Eukaryota; kingdom Metazoa; phylum Chordata; class Mammalia; order Chiroptera; family Pteropodidae; genus Pteropus; species Pteropus alecto. Next base: position 149,303 of record NW_006436286.1, on the reverse strand, counting down.
CATAGTAGAAGCAAAACCATCTTGAAAAAGAACGAATTTGGAGAACCTCCACGACCTGATTTCAAAACGTATAATAAAGCGTAATAACCAAGAGCGTGGCATTGGCCGGAGATTCACTGTAACGGAAGAGGCACCAGGAAGGGCACCTGCTCTCAGCGTCAGCCGGGTCTGGTTTGGTTACTTTTTCTTTTACTACGTTGCCTAAGCAATTCAATGGGGGGGAAGAAGCAGCTTTTTGACACATGGCACTGGAACGCTGAGTAAGCATATAGAAAGAAAATGAACCTTGATCTCTACTTCACACTGTATACCAAAAAAAAAAAAAAAACACCTCAAGTTGGATCACAGACAAACTTAAAGCTCTTTGTTAGTTGTAAAGCTTCTAAAAGAAAACGTAGGAGAATAATTTTACAACTTCGGCGAAGATTTCTCAGGAAGGAAAAAGTGCTGGCCATAAAAGAAAATAAACTGGAATTCATATATATTTTAAAATTTTGCTCATTAAGTTGCACCATTAAAAACTGGGCAAGCCACAGGCTCGGTTTCTGACGAAAGAACAGCATCCACACGACGTGAGGAATGCCTACGAATCCACAACAGACAAGGAACTTAATAAAAAGTGTCAAAAGTCTTAAACGGACATTTTGCAAAGGAAAATTTATGAATGGCCAATAAACATACAGAAATGTGTTCAAGATCATCAGCCATGGGGGAAAACACACATTAAGTCACATTAATTTCTCGTTAAAACAGCGACAGGAAAGCTCACGACGCTGTGTGAAATGCTCACAGCATGTGAGTGAGCGTGGGGGGGCGGGGGGCGGGGGGCAGGAGCCGTCACCCGCTGCAGCTGGGGCAGGGAAACAGCACGGCCACCCTGGGCTCCGGTGTGGGGGCCTCTGCTTCAGATCCGCCTCCGAGCCAGCAACCCCAAGAGAAGTGAAAACAGGTCCGAGAACGTCCCTCACTCACAGCCTTGCTTACGACAGCCACACCGAGCGCGACCCCAGGGGGCAGACGAGCAGATCCTGGCAGAGCCACACCACGGAAAAGCGCTCCGCAGCGAACAGGGACGGACGCCGGGGACGGCGTGTCTGATCCCACGGGCCGCACGTCAGTCGGGAGTCAGGCACAGGGCCGTTGACACCGCGACTGCGTTCCCATGACGCCCAGGAACCGTCTTGGGTGGCAAAGTCGGAGCAGGGCAGCTGCCCGGGCAGGGGCACGAGGAGGCCCTCCGGAGTGACGGCACCCACCCCAGTCCTGACCGGGGTGCGGGCTCCATGGGCTTCTGCACCTGTCGCCACCCCCGCGACCACAGGTGAGGTCTGGTCACACTGCGGATCGCGGGTTACGCGTCCACGTCTTAAAAGCCCTCACAGTGTTTGTCAGTAGAGCGTGTGCGAGGGTGGGAGGAAATTCACTCCCGTGACGGTGTAAATGTGCCGCGATCTCTCTGGAGGACAATTCTGACAACACCGATCGATGTACACCTAGGCCCAGCCATTCCATGTCTACGGCTCGTCCGACAGACACATTCACCGTGACGTACGCAGTCGCAGAAAGGCGTTCTTTGCGGAACTGTGAGTGGAGGCCAAAGAGGGGAGGTGACATTGCGATGCACCCACGAAGGGCAGGCAAATAGATCGCAGTGCTGCGTCTCGGCAGAATACAATGCAGCTGTTCAAGTAACAAGGGAGATCGTTACGTCCTGATCCGAAATCATGTTGAAGACGTGTGATAGCCTGACACACAGGAAAACGTGCAGGGTAGTGTTGATAGTGTCGGTGTAAAAATAAATGTGCATGTGTGATACATCTTGAAAGGTACACAAAAAACTGGCCGTGCTCTTGGCCCTGGGAACAGGGCCGGTGGACGGAGGGGCTAGAGGCTGGACACCGAGGGGAACTGTTTTCACTGTATCACCTCGGTTACTGTCTGAGTTTGTTTGTTTCCCATGTGGGTATTACATAAATCAATAATTTTCTTAAAAGCAAAGAAAGATCCCAGCACATCCCAGTGCCCTGGCCCTTGGCCCAGACCCCTGGTTGCTGTGCCTCGTGAACCCTGGGTCTGCCCCGGCACCCCCATCATCCTTGTCCCCATGACCTCAGCCCACCAATGACCACCGGTGCTTGTGTCCCAGGCACCTCTGACCCGACGCCACCCCCATCACCAGCATTTCAGTGACCGCATTTTCCAGCCTGGCTTTTCCCAAGCAAAACAGACCCGCGCGGGCCAGGGCTGCGTCTCGCCAACAGATTGCCCCAAAATGAGACCATGACGTATCCCTGTAATTTTCAGATGCCTCGAGACACACACTCTTAAATATGTAGCAGATAATAATTGACCAAAGCTTCGGTGCAGCCTTTACACACGACTCCTTAACGGGCCTGCATGGGCGTTTGCCCCCAGCCTGCACGCAGGGACAAGCGTGGCTGTCCTGAGGGACAGGCCGTGGGGTCGGAAACCGCTACACGATGCTCAGGAAGACGTCTGGGGCTCTGTCCACTGCAGAGGCAGATTTGCTGCTCACGGCTTCCGCTCTGATCCTGCTGTTTGCAACCTGCCTTGTTGTTTCGGCCACAGGGGCACCACCGGGGAGCTCACCAGAAATGCAGAGCCTCGGGCCTCGCCCCCGACCTGAGCCAGACCCCGAGTCTTACAGGACCCCCAGGTGGTTTGTTTGCTCTGATCTTTCAAAGGCCATAACACCCCAGGAGTCTCAGGTGGAACTGGCACCTTTGGAAAAGGGCTTTCTCAGTCTTCTGTCACCTCCGGCCACCGCAGATGAGCTAGGTGTGGAGCAGGTGCCTGCGCAGACGGCAGGGAAGGCTGGTTACGTGGAAGGGGGCTGTGTCATCACAGGTCCCCCGGACACGGCTCAGCCTCAGGCAGCTGCTGCCACGCGGGAGTGTGGACGTGGTGTTGCCACATCTGGTAATTTTTTTAAAAACCTGGACATTCAGATTTCCACGTGAAATCTCTTCATGACTGAAACATCATCAGGCCAAACATGACACGCTGTAAAGGCAGACGTCATTGCAGTTTCAAAGCCTCGAAACGAGAGTACACGTGACGGGTCGGGGGCTGGAGGGTGACGGAGAACGGGGGGTCGCCAGCCTGGGTGGGTGCTGGCCAGCGCCAGGAGGCAGCAGAACGACGTGGCACGTGTCAGTGAGCACGGTGGTTGCCACACGGGGCCAGGAGCCCGAGCCTGCCCGTCTGTCTTTGGCCTTAGACGGGTGATTTCGCACGGACGTACCCGTCCCCCTGCCTGTCAAACGAAGTTAACGCCAGCGTGCACCTCAGAAGGTCCACGCAAAGCGTCGCGAGGCACTGTGTGGGCCAACGCAACCAGACGGAGGAGACGTGACGCGCCATGTCCCCGCACGCCCGCTGTGTGGACAGTGTGGTGGGAGGCAGGGGTGGCAGGGAGCTGGGCTTCGGGCCGAGACTCCAGGCAGGCGCCCAGCCGGACCTGATGGGAGAGAGGGTGGGGTGACAGCTGGGAAACCGATTTTGGATTCTGTCATCCCGGGGAAAGTGCCCGTGGTGTCTCGGGACCATGACCCATCGCTGGCACCTGGCAGGCAAACGCACATGTCACCGAGGTCTCCACTCCACTCAGGAGGAAATAAAGCCACAAAAGGCCCCTTCTCCAGGGCAGACGGGCCCAGAGGCCGACTGTCTGGGAACTAACTGGAGGTCGAGGAAGTCGGCCTCGGGCCCCCCGCAGTGCCGTCCTGCCCGGCTCGCCCCGGCCTGCACCCTCCCTGCCCTCCTGTGACTCACACCCCTGTCCTGTGTGACGGCCACACCCGTCGGGGACGTGGTGTCAGTGCCATGCCCCAGAGGCTCTGAGAGGCAGGCTTTGAGGAGGCAAGTGTGGTCAGACTTCACAGAGGTCACTGCGATGACCTGTGGGGAACGGCCGAAGTGGGGGTGCGGGGGGGCGGTGGCCAGAGGTGGGACGAGGAGGCAGGGGTCACCGCACCGCAAGCAGGGCCCCACGCCTGATTGATTGTGTGAGAAGGACAAAGACAGACCCAGCAGGCAGTGAGGGGGAAGGGCCTGCAGCTTGGGAAAGGCTGAGGGAAGGAAGCGAGGGACACGTCGCTACGGAGACAGAAATGACGGCGCAACTGGCCCGGGGCGAAGAGAACGAAATGCTGGGGACTGTGACATGCGAAGGCGGCTGGTGGCCCACGGACAGGGCGCCCAGCAGGGAGGCTGGGGTCACGGGGGCCAGAGAAGCCCCCACACTGAGGACGGCGAGGTCAGCACTGGGAACACGCCCGGCCGAGCCCATGGAGCAGAAGTGTCGTCTGGCTGCGGGCGTGGGCAGCAGAACCCTCCAAGGCGACTGCGGGACGTCGCCGGGACAGGGCTGGGTGGCCGCGGACGTGGGGACAACGCCTCGGCTCAGCTGGAACAGGGAAGGGACGCGGTGAGCCAGCAGCAGCGGCCCTGGCCGGCTAGAGTCACAGAGAGTCCCCATGGCCCGGTCCCCGGGCTCTGTGAAGCAGCCAGCCGCCCGCCCCTGAAACCCCCTGCTGCCAGGTCTGCGGACCTCGGGCCAGGACGGCGTGTAGCGCTCGGGGAGCCTTGTCACAAAGCTGTTATTCTGAAGGGGGACAGGTTCCTGAGCTTGTGGACATGGCGATGGTGGACAGCTGGCAGATGAGCTGAACATGCGGGAGATATGGCAGCCGCCGGGGACCCAGTGCCGGAGGGGTGGGCCTCGGTGCAGGTGGGTCAGGAGCAGAAAGAAGGCCGTGGGTGCGGGTGGGCAGGGAAAGACCGGAGGGAAACTTCCTGCCGACTGTGACTTTCCTTGTGACGCAGGAGGAAACCGGGGCGTGAGCCTGATGGCCAGGGAGGCTGGCGAGAGCTCTGCTCTGACCGTGCCCCACAGCAGGCGGCGGGGTCCGGCTGACACTGGAGCCTGGAATTCGGGTGTCCGCTCCGCTGGGAGACACATGCTATGCGGGCAGGGCCTGTCTCCTGTTGTCACTGCTGTCACCAGGACTGACTCTAGTGACGAGGTGGATGCTGAGACGGATGACTGGGGGCCAGCCTGTGACGCTCCGTGTCCTGCGCACGCCCGGCAGGCCAGGATGACAGGAGGGAGACAGGGCTCCAGGGGAAGGCGTTACCATCACCACCATCGGGTGCGGGGGCCCATCAGCCCGGGAGACGAGGTGGGAGCACCCCTTGCGGGAAGCAACTTCCAAATTGTGCTGAGAACGGCCCGGCATGGGTAGGCTGCTTCGGGGGGCCAGTGAGCACCCCATTCATCATCTACGCTGGGCTGAGACCTCCAAGAGCGCACTCCAGGGACCCAGCGACCCCACACAGCTGCCCTCAGAGGCCCCATGGCCTCAGCTGCATGGGGGCCTCCTGTACTCACAAGGGCTGTGCTGCATTTAAGAGCCAATGAGGAAAACAAACCCCAGCCCAAGGAGGAAGCGATTTTGGCATTAAATAAAAAGAATGTTTTTATCCTGCAATGAAAACACTGTGATCTGGGAACACGATTTGCATAAACAGACAGTTTGGCTATAAACAATCCCACCAGTAACTGGTATTTACATATAGAGAGACTCAGTCAAAACCCAATTAAAGGCTCTGATGGGTGGGGACTGTCAAAACACTGAAGAGGCTTCGCGGCAGCCAGGGGTTTACGCGCCCCGGTTGGACCAGGAGTTCCCGACGTCTCTCCCACCCGTGCCTTCTCCTGCCCCGGGGAGCCACGGCCCCCACAGGGCGTCTCTCAGGAGCGCACAGAGAAGGGGGCCAGGCCCCGGCCAGGTGGGAAACAGGGACGAGGTCCCACGTGCAGCTTGGGCCCAGCGCGGTCAGCAAGACCTGCTGAGGTGAGTGAGGCAGGGCCGCGGGAGACGCAGGCAGCGATGGTTCTGGTGGTTCCGGGTGCCAAGCCTCTCGGCAATGGGCTGGGAGCCAAGATCCGAGGCTACGCCTCGCCCCAGGAGGAGACCCGGTCAGCCTGGTGTGAAATCAGGATGGCTTCACGGGCGTGGGCACCAAGGGTCACCGGGGCCTCTAGAGACAGCCGGCCCAGGGCAGGGGGACGGTGCTGCAGCCCGAGGCACAGCGGACCACGGGCCCTTCAGAGACGGTCTGACTCTGCTGT
>NW_006436286.1:124053-142290 GCF_000325575.1 Pteropus alecto | reverse complement strand
TTCATCAGTTTGTCGCACAGAGCAACGCGACAATTACAGTTCTGATTCAATTTAACAAACATCCACTGAGCAGGTATGTCAAGGAGCTATTCGGTATCCAGGGATATGATTTTGTTTTGTTGTTTCTCAAAGCAAAGCTCTGGTTCCTTCATCTGAGCGTAGATTAGGGGGTGACAAACCACCGCCCAGGGCCACCCCATGTTCTTGTAAACACAGAGTTATCAGAGCAGCCAACTCATCCGCCCAAGGCCGCTCGCTCTCGACAAGAGCTGAGCTGAGTGGCAATAACCCAGACCGCATGGACACAGAGCCTGCCATGCTGACTCTCGGGCCCTCTGAGAAAACGTTGGCTGGCCCCTGGGCTGGAGGGTGCAGGTCCCCTCCCATGGGGTGTTCCTGGCTGTGTGTTTTGTCCTGAAGGTGTGGAAAGTCAGTGAGAGGGAGAAATGCGACCTTTGGCCTCTTCTCTACCACCAGGTAACAGCCGATTTCCTCTCTGACGGACTCATCCGCAGCCCCCTCCCACACTGCAGCGCCGCAGTTTCAAGCCGGTCAGAAACAGTGCTTCCGGTCCCCAGAGCTGGTGCCACTGCACTGGCCTGGCCAAGTTCCAGACACGACAGTGACTCCTGTCAGGGGACTGAAATGCACCCACCAGCCAAACCTGGGCCACCGTGCCCGCCTCCGAAGCTGGAATGTCACCCATCCTGTGCCGACTGCATGAACCGAGCATGGAGGACGGGTAACGTGCCCAAGAGTCTGGCTGTTCAGACACAAACTGCAGTGTTTGAAATATCCACCCTCGGCTGTATCAGACTAGAGACGGGAGCAAGAAGGCGTGCCAGACCCTCGCGCACCAGCACAGCCCTGTGGCTCTGTCCCCTCGAGGGCTCCGCCCCCTGAACCGTGCTGCTGCCCGTGCCTGGCCAGCACGGTTTCCCACCCACGCGGTGGCACCTGCGTCTGGCTGGGCCGCCCGCCGCCCCGCCCTCCCCTGGCTGGTGGCAAGCGCCCGACAGCCAGATCAGTCCTCCACCTCGGCAGAGCCCAGTGGTGTTTGACTTGGCTGGCTCTCGGCCCCACGGATTTAAAGGCCGTGGAGCTGGACCGTTCACCATCCCTGCTCCACCCCCACGGCAGGCTCGCCCCTGTGGGGCCCGCCCTCCGAGCTGCTTGCATATTTCTTTCTCAAGAAACCTCAAGGGGGGGAAAAAAAAAAAACATATCCAACCCCAGAACTGGGAACCTTCCCCTATTATCTCATAAAACATCATGTTCTTATCGTCACTTCAATCCGGAGAGAGGGTTCGCCATGTGAGATTCCCAGACGCATACAAATCGCCTTTCTAAACCTCTGGCTATAGTGAGCATACTTCTGAAGCTGACAGTTTACTTGATAAATACCTAAATAATCTTAAATAATTACTGAAAACAGACCGACAAAGGAGTGGAACGGCAAGAGGTGTTGCGGGGATAAATCACGGGAAGGAGACAGAGCCCCAGGCACGCAGGGGGAGCTCCGGGGGGCGGGAGAGTCCAAGGCCGGGCCGGGACCAGGAGCGGCGCTGGGGACACGGGGCGGCGTGGGATGGGCTCTCCTCAGGCGTGGCCCTTGTCAGCGCTTCTGGAACAAGGAGACTCCGGGGAGAACTTCACAACCTCACGGTCCATCCCGACCTCCCCGCCCGTGATGGCAGCCAGGGCGCCAGACACCACCCCTCGTCCGTAAGCTGGCCCGGAAGTGTTGTACCTTCCTGACGAATCGCTCCTGTTAGCATTATGTGTCAACCCTTTTTATCATTAACGATACATTCCTTTTAAATGTGTTCTTTTAAATTAATAGAGGCATGCCAGATTTCTTTTGATTAGTATGTTTTTTAATTGATGTTACAAGATAGGGGGTCGGGAAACTATACCCCGAGGACCAAATCCTGCCACCACTTGCTTGTGTAAATAAAGTTTTATTGGAACACAGATACCCTCACTCATTTACATACTGTCTGTGACAGCATTCAGGCTGCCACGGCAGGGCTGAGTAGCTGCAACAGAGACTTCATGGCCAGCAAAGCCCTGAAAACCCAAATGCACATTTACAGCACGTGGATGAGATGGCGGTGGCTCGGACGCCTGTGCACCCGACGCCCCCCCCCGTGTCAGAATGAGACCATCCCCGGCATGTCGGAAGCCGCTGCCTGCAGGTCCTTCCCGGTCTCAGCAGGTCTCCCTCCATCAGACCCGCCCCCGCACCCGCCCGCGGGTCATCCCATTGGTTTTATAGTTATTTACTATGTTTGTATCCATAAACGATATATTGTTTCATTTTTCTTGGGTTTGAACTTTAAATGAATACAATCGCTGTGCATCGTTCATTGACAATTTGCTTTCATCACTCAATTTATAATGGTTTTGAGATTCATCCTTTTTGCTCCTTGTGGCTGTAGTTTGTTTTCACCGCTGCTCAGAATCCCGCTGCATGGACCTAATGTATTTTTCCGTTCCAAAGAGAGAAGAATTTCCAGCTATTCGTAAGAAGCGTCGCTGGGGACGGCTCTGTGTCTCTGGGCACACAGGCAAGCGTGTCTCCTGGGCTTGTCCTCGCGTGGGGGAACTGTCTGGCCGCAGGGTGGTCACCCCACCTTCACCAGAGGAAGCGAAAGTGCTTTCTAAAGTCATTACAAATGTATCCACCTACCAGAAACGTGTGAGATTTGCCATCATGGTATAGCCTCACCAACAATTGGTATTGTCCTTTTTTCTTCGTTTTGGCCAATCGGGTAATATGAAATCTCATGGTTCTAATTTTTATTTCTCAGGCTGTTAATGAAGTTGACCATCTCTTTGTGTGTTTGTTAGCACCTGTTTCTCAGCTTGTCTGTCTTACCCACAGAGACTGGCACGAGTTCTCTATGTCGCTCGATACCGACCTTTCACCGATTTTGTTGGCGCGAATATCCTCTCTCATCTTGTGGCTTTTATTTTTACTCTATTTTAACATGTTTTCTTTTCATTTCTATGTGGTCAAATTTATTCATTTTTCCCTTTACCATGTGTACATCCTGCATATTGTTTTAAAAATACTGTGTCCATATGCATAGTCACAAATTCGTTCTCCAATATTGTCTTCCAAAAGATTTACTGTTTGCCTTTCACATTTAAACCTTCCATCCACCTGGAATTTACTGTTGTGTGCAGTATGGGGTGGATACAAACTCTTGCACAGTTCTGTCACATGGCCATAATCAGTATAGCTTTACCATGATTTCAGCTGGTAGAGCTTGATATTACTTCACACGAGGAAAGGCAAGTTTCCCTCATTTTACTTCTTCTGGGTATCTTATCCTTCGCCCTGTACTCGTCCACAGAATTCAGTACTAGCATCGAATTCTGTTGGAAGCTTACGAGGAGCTCGCGGACGCTTCGGAGCAACGTGGGAGGAAGAGGCGGCTCTATGAAGCCGAGCCTCGTGTGCACGGGGTGTAGCCCTCACATCTCCTTTCATTTCTTTCGGTGACAGTTTGTAATCTTCTCCTTCAAGGTTTCTTATGACTCATTAGGTTTAGATTTCCTTCTATGTACTATTATAAATGGTACACATTTCACAACGCTTTCTACCCACTGATGCAACTATAATTTTCGCATGTTAAGTTTTTGTGCGAGAGTTGTGCTAAATTCTCTTATTAATTCTAGTACTTTTCCATAGACTCTTTTGTGTTTTCTATACAAATAATCATCTCGTCCTGGAAGATCAAGGTTTTTCCCGTCTCCATGTCCTTCCTCACACTGCTGTGCTGGCCAAGCCTCCAGTACGACACTGAGCAGAAGCGGTGACGGCAGACAGCGTTTCCTGTTTCTGGTCTTAAAGGAAAGGCTTTCTTCGATTTTCTATTAAACGCCGTATTTCTTGGAGGATTTTTTTCGCAGTCTGACGAAAATCCCTTCTCTTCTTATTTTGCTAAGAAACATTATCACTTTTTTCTACAGACACCAAAATCATTACAAGCTCTTTCTCCTTTCATCTCTTAATGGGGTGAATCACCTTAATTGAGTTTCTGATGTGACCCAAACTCACGCCCCTGGAAAAAAAAAACAAACTCGACGTGTTTTCTGTTTAACGTACTGCTGAACTCTTTCCTGGTAAAACGCTGGGCTTTTCCCGTCTGTTTCACAGGGAGACTGGCCTGAAACCGTGCTTTCTCACGCTGTCCTCTTCAGCGTGCGCTGTCCACGATTTGTCTCACAAAACGGACAGGGAGTGGCCCTCTTGTTCCACGGTCAGTCAGAGTTCCCAGAACAGGAAAATCTGTCGCACTCTCTCAGCGTGGGAATTCTCCGTGGGGATTCGAATCTTCGGTGCACACGAGGGACAGGAAGTGGATTCGTGAAGACGCGTGGGGACGTTTTCCACCGGACACTGGCCGATGCACGAACCCGCCGTCCTGCCCCCTCGCTGGCTGGCGGGTGGCTGTTTCTCACGTCGGCGCCTTCGCACGGACGGCACCTTCTGAAGGCTCCTGCGTGTCTGCCCTGGGGCAAAGTCTGTGTTTCTAAGCGCAACTCCGAAGTTCCATTTTTTGCGAGTCGCTTCTTATTTAAGATTACCCATCTTTACCCATTTACAAGGAAATCGTGAAAGGGCACACAGTTCTGCGATGCAGCCGTGAGTCCAATCACAGATGTAGCCTAAGGAGGAGACCCTTTTTGACATATCCCTGTATCAAGGCATCTTGTCTATTTGCTCATCGACTGGTTAAAAATAATAATGTTCAAGAGTATTTTTGCACAACGAGCAAAATTAATACACAAAATGTAAACCACAAAATAAAATTGCAACGCGTAAGACAAAGTACTAACATTTGATATATAACTCACAAAAATCAATAAGATAAAAACCAGCCTAATGGGAAAATGAAAAAAAAAAAAAACCAGATGAGCAGGAAATTCACAAAAGAAAAAATATGAACGTGCAACCTCAGAACTATTGTTTAAATGTAACAGACCTCAATGCAAGATCTAAATCTATTCAACTCCCAGAAGAAAACTTAGGAGTCAACTGCCCTGACTTTGGTTTAAGTTGTGGTTTCGCGACTATGACACCAAAACCACAAGAGACCTAAAAAAAATAAATAAATAAAAATAAGACACAGGGAACTTCATAGAGTTTAAACCTTTGTGCGGCAAAGGGTATCACCAACGAAATGAAAAGACAGCTCGCGATTTGAGAGAAAACATTTACAAATTAATTATCTGATGGGGAATTTTTATCTAAAACATGGAAAGCACACAACTCAAAAGTCAAAAGACAAAGAACCCATTTTAAAAACGGGCAAAGAATCCGAATAGATCTTCTCCAAGGAAGATGCACAAATGGTCAACAAACGCATGGAAAGATGTTCAGTGTCACGCATGGGCTGGGCCACCCAGGAAATACAAATCCAAACCACAGTGAGATCCCCCACTCCGCGCCCATCAGGACGACTGATAAGCAAAAGGACAGCGAGTGTGGGTGAGGAGGTGGAGAAACGGGACCCTTGGGCACTGCTGCTGGGAATGTGAAACGGCGGAAGGCTCTAGAACACAGTCTAGGAGTCCTTCAAACAGGTAACTCTCTAGTTACCAAGTGACCCAGCGATCCTACTCCTGGGTATAGACCCGACAGAAGTGAAATGTCCATCCGGAGAAAACTTTGTACGCAAATGTTCACAGCGGCATTATTCATCACCACCGAAAAGTGGAAACAACCCAGATGTCCAGCAACTGAGGAAAAGAGAAACACAGTGTGGTCTGTCCACACGGTGGAGTATTATACAGCCATAAAAAAGGAACGGAGTGCTCCTTCACGCGGCCACGTGGATGAACCTCGAAAACACTAAGTGAAAAAAACTGCACAGAATTATAATCTAATTCTACAAAGAATTGGATTATAGCGATGGTTCACAACCTTGTGAATACCCTAAAAATATTGAATCGTACATATTAAAAGGGTAAATTATATGGTATGTGAGTTATATATCAATAAAGCTATTTATAAAAAGCGAAAAAAAGGAGACACTATTTTTTGGCTATCAAATTGGCAAGTTATTTTTTTTACAAATGATGCTAAAATCACGGGTGCCAGGCAACGAGTGTGAGAGGAAGTGAAAATCGATATGTACTTTCTGGAAGACGGTTTCGAACATACCTCAAAATCCTACGAACATGAACAGCCTTTGACCAGCAATTCCCCCCTAGGAAAATACAGCCTAAGCAAGAATCTAGAGCTACATGGAACACTTCAGATACATCACGATGCTGATGGCACTATTATTTTTAACAGCAAAACAAAAAAAAAAAACTAAAGGCACCCTAACTACCCGACAACGGGGAAACAAAGTCATTATTATAAAAATATATGAAAAACTATCTGTCCGTTAAAAATCATGCTGCACATGGCAATAGAAAGAAGAAACCATCGCGATGTTTCATAATAAGTGACTGAGCAGGCTACAAAGCATTATGTAGAGACTAATTCCAATATGGTAAAAAAAAATATTGAAAAATACATCTCCTAAACATTAACAGTGTTTGGCAGGATAATGGAGGCCATTTTTATTTTCTTCTCTGTTCTGTATTGTTCTAATTTTCCATGGAGAACACACACTGGGCTGGAATGACAGAGAAGGTGGAACTGTCACGTGCATCAGATTTTCCACCTCCCCGACCCCCTCCCCTAAGGTATGACGATGGATGGGCTGCACCATTTGAACGTCAAGGGCCACCGAGCTAGCCATTTCAGGGCGCCTGCCGTTCCCAGGACCATCCCTGGATATTCCACACTTAGACCCCTTCTCTTCCCAGCCCTCCAAGGAGCTCTCACGGGCCCTCCCCATGCCCCGGAGACGCGTGGCCTGGCTTCCAGGGACGGCGGAGCTGCATCTTGGAAAATAAGGCCCTCAGCACCCGGGCACAGGATGCCGCATGATGAGGCAAAGCAGGGCCTGTGGAGACCTGAATGATTTTTCTCTCCCCAAATGTAATTAATCAATTACGTGCAAAGAAGTGGAATCGATATTTTTATAAATGAGATGTCCATACGCCCAGAAGGGACTGCGGCCGCGCTCACCTGCTCTTTCCCCGGCTCATCCTCTGTAAATTGCGGGCTTCTGAGCGGACGCCCTCGGCATGTGCCAACTGAACTTCCTTCCACTTTGGAATTCTGATCACAGCTCCGCCGCCTTCTCGCCCAGCCCCGGCCGAGGTGACGTGACGGGTCTCCTGATAAGCCACACACCATCGACAGCAAAGCCCTGTGGTCCCGGCTGCCTCCGTGCCCGGCTCCGTCACCTGTCACATGGCTCTCCCTCCAGGGCATGGGGAACGATGTGTGACTGGGGACACCAGCAAGGCTTAGACGAGCTGAAACTGACTGAGCCTTTTCACTGCAAGGGCGTTTCCGAAGCGCCCACTGAGCCTGACTACTGCGGGCACCAGGGCTACAGAGGTGGACCTCACGGCCACCGCCCTCCGGGCTCACAGTGTGACTCAGCAGCTGTGTGACATTGCCACGGGCTCCGTGCTGAGGCGGGAGCACAGAGCAAGCACGTGGACACTTCCTGGAGTGACAATTCCTAAGGGCCAGGGGTGGCTCGGCCAGCAGGGAAGCATAACAGGTGGCAAAGAGAAGCCGAGAGACAGACGGGTGAGGGGGGCTCCCCAGAGGTGGGCCAGAGCGCGGGGCGCAGGCTTCGCTCTCCGTTTGTTGTTTGCACCCCTTTTGCGGACACCGCTGTTCTGCGTGCCCTGTGACCTCCTTCCTCCGCCAGAGTCACAGCCTCCTGTGGGCTCCGCCCCGTCCATCTCCCCATCCCGTGGGGCCGATGACACCTGGTCCCATCACTGACCTCGGGGGTCGAGGTGATGTGGATGCCCCCTTGCTGGTCTCAGTGGCCGTGTCGGAGTGGGCAGTCCTGGAAAACCAGGCTCCGCGATTTTTGATAGATGATTGGGAAAAAAGACCCCATCTGTATGTCAATTATATCTCAATAAAACTAGAAAAATTTAAACATAAAAACATTTCAAATTAAAAAGAAAAAGGCACTCTATGGTTCTAGGCTGGTAGACCGAAAACCCAACGCTCTCCAGCTCCTGGGGAGAGCCAGCCGGAGCAGGAAGCCACTGCAGAGAAGGGACAGGGACCGAAACACCCTCTCTTCGCTTCCACCAATTTCGATTGTTGTTTTTAAACGACTTATTGCAGTAAGAGTTGAGTGAATCGACGCACCATTCCAGTATTTTGGGAATTAAGCCTGCAGAAGACAAGGCAAGTGATAAAGACGGCTTTGGGATGACTTTGGCTGGGGACACTGAGACCCAGAGGTGTTAACGGCACATAAGCGGGTGCGGGGCGTGGGAGGAAGCAGGTGTGGGTGCGCGCACCCGCGTTCATGGGCTCCATGCTGGCCCTGAGGTGCGGTGACAAAGGCACCGCTCCAGACCTCAAGAGCCCGCTGTTCAGGGAGAACCGGACGCGGCCACAGGGCCAGCCCGGCCGGTCCCGGACTCCCACGGGCCTGAACTGCATCGCGTCCACCTTCGGACCCCCGTGCAGAGCCAGGTGCGCAGTAGGCGCCTCACAGATGCTGAGTCAGGGCGGGCGCTGCCAGGACCGACGCTCCCGCGGGGCTTTGGCAAAGGAGAGAGGAGAAAGGCTCGCCCGGCAGATGTCGGCGCAGGGCGGCCAGAGGACGGGAGTGTGAACGAAAGGGGAGACTGCACGGACACAGCCGCACGCACGGGGACGTGTGAGCCCCGAGCCCATGCGCGTGGACCGCGTCTGAGGCGGGAGGCGCTGCGGATGTGCGCTCCACCCGGGCGCAGGGCCTGCGTCTGCACGGGCACCGAGCCTTGCCCATGACTCGTGGAAACCCCACCGCCTGCTCACACCCTCTTAGCCTCAGGGTCTGTGCCTTCCACGTGGGCGCTGTTCTGACGGTGCCCATCACATGGCGCTGTCACCGAGGCTGGCAGCCACTAAGTCAAGTCACCAGTTGGCCGACTTGCTCCAAACTGACAGGAAAGGGTCCTGCTACCAGACCAGACTGAACCACGACACTCAGCATTGGGGGACAGGTGTGTGCGTGTGCATTTGTGTGTGCATGTGACTGTGTGTTTAGGTCCGTGTGAGTCCAAGGATGGGCTGGGGTGTCTGAGTGTCCATGACTGGGAGTTTGCTTGTGTGTGCATTTGCCTGGGCGTGTCCCACTTCTGAATCTGCGTGTGCCTGTGTGTAAGTATGTGTTACGTGTGTGTCAGTGTGTGGACATGAACATGCGTGTGCTCATGTGCCCATGTGCAGGTACGCCCGTATGTGCACGTCTTCAGCCTGCCCCTTCTTATGCTGCTTCGAAGCTGGTGCGTGTATCACTGCACACGAAAGCCACAACGGGGGGCAGACTCACGGACACCGGGGGGAAGAGGTTACGGACGGACTACAACAGCCACGTTCACCACTTCTCCACGTGGTGCTGGAAATCCTAGCCAGCGCAGCTGGCGAGAAAAAGAAATAAAATACATCCTAACTGGAAAGTAAGAAGTAAAATAATCTCCGTTCACTGACAACATAGATACACAAAACCCTAAAGATCCACATGTAAAAATAAAAAATAAAAAAAACAAATTAATGCAGCAAAGTTGCAGGATATAAACTCAACACACAAAAATCAGCTGAATTTGTATACAGAAATGGTGAACAATCTGAAAGTAAATTAAGAAAACAATGTTACTTATACTACCATCGAAAACAATAAAATAGGAATACACTTAGCCAAGAAGGCAAAATACCGGTACACTGAGACCTGGAAAACAGCACTGAAGGAAATTAAAGACACAAATAAATGGAAAGACAATCTGTGTTCATGGACTGGAAGACTTACTGTCATTAAGATGTCAATAATATCCAAAATAATCCGCAGATGCAATGCAATCTTTATCGAAATCTCAACACCATTTTTCGCAGATATGGAAAAATCCATCCTAAAGTTCATACGGAATCTCAGGAGATCCTAAATAGCCACAGCGATCTTGAAAGTACGAGCGAAGTTGGAGGACTCACACCTCCTGCTTTCGAACGGACTGGAAAGCCACAGGAATCGAAGCAGCGGGGTGACAGACACGCAGACCAAGGACAGGACGGAGCGCCCAGAATGGCCGTCAACCATTGAAAGAGCGGTCTTTTTAGCACGTGGTACAGGCCAAAAAAAAAAAAAAGTTGGATCCTTGTTTATACCACATACAAAAATTAACTCAAAATGGATCAAAGGCTGAACGTTAAGAGCTGAACCTCTACAACTCTTAGAAGGACACGTGGGAGGGGGAAACTTTATGACGTTGGATGTGGCAACGATACTTGGATATGACACCAAAAGCACAGGCAACAGGAGAAAAAACAGTGAGGTTGAAATGTATTAAAATTTAAAACTTGTGTATCCAAAGATACCATCAAAAGAGTGGAAATGCAACCCATGGAATACGAGGCAACATTTACCTATCATACATCTGACGAGGGGTTGATGCCCAAAACACACGAAGCACTCCTCACTCAACAACAAAACAAACCACCCAATGAAAAAGCAGGACAGGGGCTCACGTAGACCCTCGCCAGGGAGAGGTGCCCGCGGTCAGCGAGCACACGGAGAAGCTGCTCAACTCACGCGCCAGCAGGCACGGCGGAAGCGGAGCGGCAGGGCGAACCCGCCTCGCACTCCCTGGCGCGGCTGATATCAAGGGGACGCAAAGAACGAGGGCTGGCGAGGGTGCGGGGGACCCGGGAGCCTCGCGCGCCGCTGGCGGGAGGAAAACGGCGCCCCACTGTGGACAACGGCACGGTGATTCCGCAAAGCGCGAGACAGAATTGTCAGATGACCCAACGAAATCCACTTCCGGGCAGGGACCCAGAAGCATGAACGTGAGCCGATGTTCGTACACCCGTCACAGTCCCCGAGGAGCCGCCAGGCAGAGGGCGGACACGTCCGTGCCGGTCACCTTCACGCCGGGTCCAGCACCGGACGGGCTACGTAAAGACCAGTGGGCTTCCCCAGGTTCCTTGACACCATGGAAAATCCCAAAACATGAGATGATCTCGGGGACCTCCTTTAGAGGACCCCCAAACGGTTGGGATTCATGTGGAAATGGGAAGATTCAAATTCAGAAATCAAGTGAGTTGTCCAAGGATGTTAGATTTCTTACACATTTGAATCTGTGAGTGCGATTCGCACCTGCCACATGAGCTGACCTGCTCATGTGGCAGGTGCGAATCGCAGCCACACCAAACCCCCTGCACTCCCAGAGGGGCATGTCACACTCTCCTCCGTGGCTTCATGTGTCCTTTCCTTTGCCTGGAATGCCTTGGCCACCCCGACGATTCCTACCACCCTGCGGCCACTGGCTCCAGCGCGAGGCCAACCCATGACCCAGGGTGACCCGGGGCCCCGCCTGATGTCCCCACAGCGCTAACATCACCGCCGTGGCATGTGCCAGAGTCCCCTGCAACCACCGAGCTGCTCAGCCGCCTCCGCCGCTCCGAGAGTCTCGAGGGCAGGAATGATGTTTTTCATCCTGGCACCCCAGCTTCCAGCACAGGACCCAGCACCTCATGCACTGTCAGCAAATGCGTGAGGAAGGAAGACGGGGCGAAGTAAGTGGCATCTCTGCTTTGTAAGTGGCATCTCTGCATGTGCCTCGAAATCCCTGCTTTTGAAGCTCGGAAAGCAGACTGGACGACAGCTCCGACACCCTGCGCTCCACGGGTTTGCACTTGGTTGACAGAGTCATTAATTAGCAGGGGCTTCAAAATAGGCTTTTGTTGGCACTTATGAGTCAGGTGCGGCGGGGAAGAAGGTAAAACGGGAGAAATACCTATCTGACCCCTCTTGAAAAGGACTCTTAGCAAAAAGAGGCAGTGCTGACTCAGGGGACTTGAAATCCAAAGCTCTGGGCTGCTTTAGGGCAGGACTTAATGAGGGGCTCAAACGACAGGGCTCGACGGAGCTCCCAGCCCCCAGCCGCCTCAGTTCCTGGTCAGGGGCTGCCTCTGTCGGGGCAGGGAGGTGGCCCGGGCTCTGACCTCGTGCCCTTGTTTAAATCAGTGGGCGGGGTGGCCCACCTCCCCAGCAGCCCCGGCTGGCTCTAGTGCCCATCCTGAATCAATTCTGAGGCCAGGGACATGCAAAGGGCCTGGCGTGGGCCCGGTCGCGTGGTTCCGGAGACTCGCAGCACAGAGCCACCACTCGGGGGCGTAGCAGGGAGGTGGGGTCCAGAGTCCCCCCGCCTGGTCGCCGAGCAGGATGTAAGTGCACGGGTATGCGGAGCAGAGCCCGGGGTCAGTCGGGAAAGCTGCGGATCTGGGAGTCTGGGTGTGTGGGCTGTGCTCCCTGGGCTGGCCTTGGAGTAGCCGGTGAATGCCAGGCCTGCCGGTGGATGTGGCTTCCCGCGTCCTGCCTGGTAGGGCCCAGGGCCAGGGTCAGTGTAGAGACCTGGAGGTCCACCCTGTACCCTCTTCCTGCACCACAGAATCTGCTTTGTGTCTGAGAAACCACACCTCATTGTCCCCCACCCCACACCCGCCACACCACAGTGGCTTGACCTGACCTCCTGTGTCTCAATATCTGTCTGTTCGAAATGGACCAATCGCCCAGATTGATGGTGCTGCCACCAGGTGACCTGAGATCACTTTCTGGGTGTCCCCACGGCCAGCCCGGCTGACCTCCAGACACCGGCCACCACTCTGGAAGCCAGTCTAAAGAGGCCTCACTTGTCCCAAGTAAGCCTCGCTGACCCCTACAGCCATGCTCAGGGCTGGGAACACCCATGGAGCAAGGCTGATGCCGACCGCTCGTGCCTAGAAAGGACGCGTGTTCACCAAACGATCACCCGATGGTGCTTCACGTCACCTGTGACCCGCACTGGGAGGGAGTGGTGCGGGGTGCCACAGGGACACACGGCTCGGTCCGGAGGCCCCCTCGAGGAAATCGTGTGCAAGCTGGAACCATCAGGCGGGTGACGAGAAGGAAGGGGAGTGAGGAGCCAGAGGCAGCACGTGCAAAGGCCCGGGGCTGGGCAGAGCCGCCGGTTACAGCCGGTGAGGTGCGTCTTCCAGAGGTGCGAAGTTCTAAAGTCCTACGTCTCGTTTCATTAGAAATGGAAAACCTCAGAAAGCAGCTAAGACTGATGTTTTTTATCCTCTCTTCCCTCTTTTCATGCAATTCAGACTTTAAACAGCTGCTCCCCGCAGTGCCTCGGGGCCCCTAACCTGGAGCACCCCTGAAACTGCCAATTACAGCTGACTGCTTATTAATTCCTCCTGGCAGGGCTTCCCTGAGAAGCAGGCCTGGCCTCAGGGGACGGAGGGGATGTGGCATGGCTGCGGCACCCGCCCAGGCGTGCTGGGTCCACAGATACCATCTTGCTGCTCCCCAAGCAGCTGGTAACCCAATGAATGACCTTGTCGCCCATTTAAGCGGGGAGGAAAAGGCTCTATGTAAACACCACCACCCCCACCTGCCACTCAAACCCTCTCCAAACGCAGCCACAGGGATCTGCCCCTCTCTGCTGATGCTCTTTGAAGTTGTCAACAGCCCCCGCCCACCCCCCCGTCCTGCCCGGCTGCCTCGGTGACCTCCATTATTTATGACGGGCGTGAAATTGATTGTGGTTGAAAGATCCACACTGGAATCCAATGAACTCTTCAATTATTGCTGCACAAATAAATCTGTTTCCACAGTCCCCCTGGGGACCCAGCGTCTAACCCCCGGTTCAAGGGAATAGATATTTCTCGGTGGCGAAGTACAGGTGACGCGTTGTCATGACTGTCAACGTGTAAGAGTCCACGTCCAAGTGACCGTCCCCCCACCCTCGACGACGGCCAGGGACACAGACCCGAGTCCTCCCCCTGCGGGCCACATGGCCTTCCCACAGGCTGTGGTCATTCCTAGCCCTTGTCACAGGAAATGCGCAGTACGTGTTAATGGGGTTACAGGAAGATCGGGAAGATCAAGAGGCTCTCGGGGAGTCAGGGCTGGGGGCGTCTCTTCCACAGAAAGCCAAGAGCTCAGGAGACTCTGTGATGACTTAACCACTAGGATGACAAGCAGACGACCTCTGCCCGTCCAGGGCCTGATCCTGCTCCCCTCCGCTGTGCAGCACCTTCCCGGGTACCGAGGGGGCCAGAGCTCACGGTGCTGGAGGCCACCGGGGTGCCAGGCCCAGAATGGGGACACACGCTGACAGCTGCTGTCAGAGACCGGGGACCACGGGCCACACGCGGCCCACGGAGGCATTCTGCTTGGTGTGCCCAATGCGTGTGAAGATGAGGACTGGTAAATCCGGTGACGTCACACCTGCAGGTCCACCTGGCCCCGGTGGGCGGGGCCCAGGACCACGCCCCCTTCAGACGGCCAATAAGTCCCGTCCCTGCCCGGCACAGTCCATTAATTGAACAGCCTGGGCCCTGTAAGCACGTGAACATGTAGGCCCCGACACTTCCCAGGTCACCGAGTTGTCACCACGACCAAGATCCGCCCTCAGGAGCTGTAACCCTGGGCTGCCCCAGCCCCAGACAGAGGCGGCTGAGGTGACTCTGTCTTGTGTGCGGACCTCATGGTGACTGCTGGCTCTGTGGGACCAGGACAATGCCCTGAGCCCAGCGGAGAAAAACGGAATAAACTATTTTCTCCTTCCGTGGCAGCGTCTCCTGAGCCCCTCCCCGGCCCCCCTCGCAGCCCCGCTTCGTGGACGGGCTTGGAAGTGCCGGGCGCAGAGACCGGGAGGAGGAAGTGATGGGGTTTGTGAGACTCCGGGCACGTGCCACGGGGCTCAGGGGACCGAACAAGTTGTCTGGGGAGAGGGAAGTGTGACCGTCACCTCGGCTCAGGGGCCGTCCCCACGGCCCACACCCGGAAATGCGACTCCTTCACGTTGGGCCTCGGCCCTCGGGCCACGTGGTGCCTGCGCCGGGCAGGGCGCTGCGGCGTCCAGGGGCAGGAGGGCTCGCGCCTCACGACCCCGCACCTCGCCTGCGCCCTGCCGAGCTCAGCAGCACAGACCCAGCTAACACGCCCGCTGCACGGGCGCGTGGCTTCACGGCTGCCTGGGCGTCGGGCCGGTCATCCGTTTCAGGAGCGAGGGCCGGATGACGTCAGGTCGGCCCGCATTTCAGAATGAATCCGCCAGGCAGCCACGTATGGGGTTGACGAGCAAAATTAAAATCGACTGCCGAGGAGCACACAGCGCCGTGATCGCTGCCTATCACCCGCCCAGCCACCCGTATCACGACGTGTCCCAATCAGCTCGCTGTCACACTGGATTGCGTGCTGTCAAGTGAGACCAGCCACCGCGGCTCCTCCTGCTGGACCAGGGACTCACACGCCAGGTAAGTCACACGTGGCGAGGCAGGTGTTGCAGAGAGAATTCTGTCTGGAGGAGAATTTCCTGACACCCTAAGCCAACCAAGTCCTCTCTTCTGAGCAGGTCGATGCTGAGGACCAAAGACGACACCCACCGCCAGACCTCCAACCTCACGTCCAGGGCACGGACCCTTCTGCCTGCCCATCACGCCGCTCGCCGTGAAGACGGCTGGAGTCTGGGGACCGTGCAGCCAACAGGAGGTTCCTCGCGTCCACTTCCCCTTAACCGGGCCACGGGCACCGGCCGTGTCACTCAGGGGACCCAGGGCCCCCTGACCCTTGGCGCCCTGAGCCCTCACCTGCTTGTCTAGCAGCGAGCTTGGCCTCCCCTCTGATTTTTCCTTCCCAGATGTCCCTGAGTGCCACCAAGAGTCCTGACACCTGCCCACGCACCGGCCCTGCCCCTACTCTGCCTGCTGATGAGGACACGCAGCAAGCCCTGGACCCCAGATCCTGATGCTCCTGACCCTGTGACACCCAATGAGCCTCTACTGGCCCTGGCGTGCGGAGCCCGTTCTGACAGCGGGGTGCATAAAACACCCACCGGCCGCACCAGCGACGCCACGTCTCCAGTGGGAGGTTCCAACCACACTCCCTGAGACACATGACTTTTGTGCAGCTTATCTAAATTCCTCCAAGTGAGGATGGTGCACAACTGAGAGAGACCACCCTCCACCGTCAAACAGAGTTGGGGCGGCGGGGGGCGGGCTAAGCAACAGTCCAAAACGGGACACCAGAGTCAGCTCTTCGTAAAGCTGGCTGCCACGCCACACACACACAGAGACACACACACAACACGCGTACACACACACACACACTCACACTCACACTCACAGCATCTTTCCCCAGAAGAGCCCCTGACTTGCAGTGACATCTTGCCACCCAGTGCTCCAAGAACACGCAGACCTTTCCGGAAGCCTGCCGTTATTTAATGAGCTATAAGCAGGGTGCTGGGCCAGGTCCTGCCTGCCTTGTGCCAGCTTTGTGAAAGGTCAGCTGCCCAGCAGCTCTCGGGCGGCCCTGGGACAATGACAGCTTTTGTGCACCCACACCGTGATGCAGGCTTCATGCAGGCACAGCAAGGCCCACTGTGGCCGCCTGACACTGTGCGTGCCCAGGCACTGAAGCCACCTGCACGACAGTGGCAGAGAACGACCCCCTTCCCGCCTCTTGCGTTTGGTCACCTATGTCCCCAAGAAGCCCCGGTTGGGTCCACAGCTTCACAAGGTCACACAAGAACACAGCTCTCCCACCGTCTCCCCCTGCCCCTCAGAGGACCCAAAAGCAGTTTAACAGGCCAACGCTGCTCAAAGAAGCTCCTATCTGACCCTCAAAGAAAAGAAGAAAACATGTGACGTTTAAGTAGCTGAGATGACCCCACAGAAAGGCGACAGACGTGACCTTTAGCAGTGTGGGCTCCGGACCACGTCCTGGGCTGGACACCTGGCCCTTGTGCCTGCCCAGCCATGTGACCCTGGGCTGGCTGCTAACCTCTGAGCCCTCACGTCCACGTCTGTAGGAAATAAATACTAACGCCACGTCGGAGAACGGCCGAGAGGGCTAGACGACACAGCACGCAGCCGACACCCGTCTCGGGCCAAGCTCCCCGGAAACGGAGCCTGGGACGGGCTTCTGAGACGGGCACAGGTCTCGGGAGAAGGGGACATGGGGGCAGAGTAGGACGAGGGAAGGAAGAAAAGTATGTTCTCAGCCCAAGACTGCCTTCCCCCTGACCCCAGCGGGGCTGTGAGCGGCCGCTGAAGGGTGGGGTGCAGACGGTGAGGGCTCCAGGACCAGCAGCGCCCACCACGAGGCGAGCCCAGTGAGCATGAGCAGCCATCGGACGGCGGTTATCATGACTGCTGTAAGTCGTCCCCACAATTTTCAAGCTCAGCCAGTTTCACGTTCGATAGCAAAACCATTACATATCTCAGGCGTCTGTTTTTGGCCCCAAGACCTGAGTCGGCAAAGACCTGGTCTGCAGTGACATGATGACAGGAAGAAAACCGGCCTCCTCTGATGTGGAAACCGACTGCCCCGGACTGTCCAACACCCGGGACCCGAGGAAGCCCGCCCGGGAGGTTTGGACGCGTGCAGTCCGGGCTTCAGACAGCCGCTTCCCAGCGAGCTGAGCAGGGAGCAGGCCAAGTGCAGGCGGGCGAGTGACAGCACAGGTCGGTTTGCAGAGCCCGGTGTGCATGCTGATGTCGCGGATGGAGAGGGGGTGCAAGGCCTGCTTCCTCCCCGCTCTGGGGCCCCAGGAAACCGGGCTATTTCCCTAAAGTCACTGGGAAAACAGTCCTGCGCCCTGCGCCGATCACACCCAGGGCCACAGTGGGCACACACAGGGCACCTGGGGCGTGCTGTCCACGTGCCGTGGCCGCCACCTGACAGCGTCTGCGTGCAACGTTCAAGCCCGGGCAGGACGCCTCACCTCAAAGGTCCGAGGGCCTCCTTCCCCTCACTCCCCTCGAATGTCTCAGCCCCCCTGCAGTCCCCATGACCCAGCGGGCTCCCGATGTCCCCGCGCCCCAGGATGCCCCTGCGTGCGGTGCCGCCCCGTGTTCTCAGCGGCTCAGGCCAACAGCACCACCCTCAGCTCCCCGTGTCCCTGTGCGGCACACACTCCACCTGGCGGCGGATCCCGCTTGCTCTGCCTCGAGACGCACTCAGAGCCGCGCCGCACCATGCTGGGACGGGCTGGCCGCCCAGACCCTCAGCCGGGCCCCTGCAGCAGCGGCCCAGGCCCCTTACTGCCCTGGCAGTGACCACAGTCAACCGGTCACTGGCTTGGGGCCCTGCA
>NW_006436286.1:104892-123967 GCF_000325575.1 Pteropus alecto | reverse complement strand
GGCCAGCGTGGCAGCAGCCTTGGACCCCACCCTGGACGTCCCACGAGACACCCCCTGCCCACTCCGCCCCCCTTCTCTGCCTCTCCTGTTCCTCAGGACAGAACCCCGCCCCAAATGCTTTGCGTCTCACCTGTTAACTTCGGCACCTGCGTCCCCCACTGGACTCCAAGCCCCGTCAAGGCCCGGCCGTCTCCCTGTGGTCACCGTGTCCCCCCCGGCACCCAGAGCAGTGTCCGGTAGAGTCGACGATCAGCTAGCACCTTCCTAAGCAAACGGAGCAACAAACCCAAACACTTCTTGGGAATGTGGTTTCTTTCCCACATAGCTGTGTCCACTGTTAAGGGACATGTACGTCCTTTGTACATGAACCAGCATCAGCAGTCGCACGGAGAAGTTATACAGAAAAGAAACACAGAGCAAGGAAAAGCTGACGTTAAACCCGGCCGGACGCTGTGAGAGGCCCAGGCCTCCGAGCCTGCGGCAAAATTTCGCTTCTCGAAAGGGCGACTAGCAAGTGTTTGAAGACACACGAGCACCCACCCGAGACTGCCTTCTAACTAATCCAAAGAGCCGGTAAAGAATGGGAAGATACATCTCTCTCCGACGGTTTGATTCAGTGCTACCTGTTCTCGGGCCCGTGTCCCCTCCTCTAACGCCCATCAATACGGAGCAGCCCACGCTCCCGGAGCGACGAAGCAGATGTTAACGGCCTCCGATTTTCCCGGTGTCATTTCCTCCCACGGCCCCTGTGTCTGCACAGAGCAACTCCATTTTCTCGATGGCTCGGGTCGAAAAACCACACCGTGTCTGTCGGCCTCTGACACGGTGCTCGTCCACTCCATCGGCAAGTCCTGTCTGCTCAGCCAGAAGCCGACCACATACTCCACGAGCAGCGTCCCTTTCCTGAGATGACTGGCAGGGAGGCACTGAGTGTGGCTGCACGTGGCTGCACGTGGCTCCTGCCCTGAGCGCATTCTCGGTGTGGAGGAAGGGCGCTGTCAACCCCACGGGGACAGCGCAGACCGCGCACCGTGAGATCTATGTATCGGCGTGTCCAGCAGCGTCCCTTACACGCAGGTGCACACGCTCCTCATGGGAAGGAGGTGCGTCCCTGTACGCTGACACCAGGGGCCTGAATGTGTCACCGGCTTCATCTGAGACGTGCCTGCAGGGACAGGTTTTGAGCTCAGGGTCGAGGCCGGCTCGCCTGCTGAGAGCATCCCGTCCCTCGCCCCAGAGGAGAGTGTCTCGGCTGCCACCGCACTTCCAGCCACAAATGGGACGAGCAGCCCCGCCGACCGGTGCACGTGGGCCAGACAGCGATGCCACCGCCACGTGCGCGAGCTTCCGGCCTGACGGTGGACAGCACGACCATGGCGAGTGCCAGTCTGGAGGAAGAGTGACCGGACGAAGAGGTGACGGCAAGATCGATTCTGCCTGGAATCGATCGGGGCCACTTCCTGCCCAGGCGACTTGCAGGTGGGTCCCACACCACACGTGCCATACTCAAAGCCATGTCACTGGTGCAAACCAAGGGGTCTGAGAAGGAAATGCTCCAGGTGAGGCTGTGCCCGGAGGTGCAAACACCTCTGAACACTGCTTATGACCTCCCAGCCCACAGACGACGAGCGGCAGAAAGAGACGGGCCCCTGGGAGATCGTGGCACTGAGCCACCACCGCCTGTCCCCCAGCGCTGCTAACTCCCCTCAGCCACTTCGCGGATCTGTCCATCTCCCGAGTGCCGAAATCAGATGCACCTAGGGACACAGCCAATGCGTCACCCGTGTCAGGTACAACTGGGAGATGAAAGCATCTTCAGCACAGGCCTTTGTCCCAAGGGACTGGCTGCCCGGCACACACCGGGGTAACAGGTCCCAGACACGCCATCGCCCCTCCCCGTGTCCTGCTCTTTCCCCTAAATTCCCGAGTTCGGGGGCTGCCACCATCCTCCCCACTTCTGAGACTTCAGCGCTTCAGACCGAGCCCGGACTCTGAGTCCCAACAACCCTCTCCCTGGCCACCTTCCTTCCCACTGCAACAGTCTCTGCCTCCTCGCAACCCCGATTACTCTCCAACGCGCCTTCCACACTGTGACGTCAGCTCCAGCAGGGCGGCGGTGGGAGGCCCTGCCTGGCGCACCCCTGCGCCTCCAGAGCCCACACGTGTGGTCCCTGGTGCTTCACGATGAACAGGTAGTTCTCGGGGAGAGGGACCCGCCAAGCCCGCCTGGTGTCACCAAGGCAAAGGCCAGTCAGAAACCTCAGCTCACAGCGCCACCCTTCCTGGACAGCCCCACTCACATGAGGGCATGCCAGGGGCCCTGAGTCCAAGGTGGCCCGGGACGGGGAGCAAGGCGGGTGGCAGGGGGTGGAGGGATGGGGGGTGGAGCGAGCGGTGCACAGTACCTGGCTGGTCAGTGGGCTTCAGTACATCTGCTGTGCTTCTGTCCGGCCACACAATTTTGCAACCCTGCTCCCAGCCCTGCCGGGCCCCACCCACCACACCCCTCCGCTCCAGCCCTGCGGCCTCCCTGCCTCGCCCACCAGCTCAAGGACACCCCCATCAGTGCTGGCCCCAGGGGACAGTTCTCTTGCTGGTGCAGCCAGAATTCCCTCCCCGAGAGCAGAACATAAAGATTAACTAGGTGAGGAAATTTCTCCCTTGGCTCCAAAGCCGGGGACATTTGTCTGACCCAGCACATATTTTCCAGGAGACAGGCTAAATTAAAATACTAACGGACGGCTGTATCTAAAATATATTTACCAATGATTAACAGCTTGGTAGGTGATGTATGTTCCAATAATTTCTTATTACGATGTGGGGAAACCTCAATAAATATTCTCGGGGTAATTAGCGGGTGTTTACTTAACGTTCAGCTGTGTTTTCCCGCACACCGGAAGGTGTCATCATGCCAGCCAGACCCCTCTTGGGCACAGAGAAGGAGCCAGACTCAGCAGCCACCGGCCTCGGCTTCTCCGCAGGAGACAGGGTCCCATCCCCTGAGGCCAGCCCTCCTGCAGACACGTCTGGCACAGTCTCACTGAGTAGTGACATAGCATTACAAAGAGTACGCGTAAACATTTGGACTTGCGGCTTCTCTGGTATTTCTGAAAATCGGGGAACACGAGCTCTCTTCCAAAGCTACCGTCAGTGGGACCCGAGTGCACAGTCCCCTGCAGTTCGTCACAGGCACCCACTGCGTCGTGGGGTTTAGTTAAGACCAGCTCGGGCCCTCCAGATACTTAAGTCTGAGTTCTGACAGACTCTGACCGGTCCCGCACTGGGCCACCCCAAGGATGATTCCAACACGGCACAAATGCCACGAGCAGAGATGCTAGCAAAGGAAGGAGGAGCGAGGACCCCTCGGAGCAGAGGGGACCACTGGTCAGACTTCTGTGAGGGGGGAGGGCTGGCCCGGGCCACCGAGTCACCCTCTAAGCCTGGCCACGCTCAGCCTCTCTAAACCTGACCCTAACCCCTCACACACGCCCCTGAGTAGTGACATAGCATTACAAAGAGTACGCGTAATGTACGCGTAATGCATACAGAGCACAAGCCGCAGGGCACAGGGGCCTGGGCAGCAAAGACTAAAGCTTCCGCCAAGGCAGGCAGCAGGAGGCGCGTGCTGTCCGCCAGACCAGGCCGCAGCAGACGCTGGGGCTGCAGCTGCAAAGCCCCCCTCGAGGCGGCAGTCCCCGGGCACCTGCACCCAGCTCCCCGCCGTGGCATTCCCCGAACCCACTTTCCACGGCTCTGTACTCATCACAGAACGCGCTGCCTGCAGTGACGACCCTCGAATATCGCGGGGTCACACAACCAGACGTCTGTGTCCCCCTCACGTCACAGTCTGGGCCGGTGAAGTCGCTGCAGTGGGATTTGGACAAAGGCTGTGAGTGGGAAGATTTGAGTTTGGCAGAATTGAAGGCTGTTTGTCCAGACCGGCTGGAGCAGTTGGGGCTGCGTCACCCCTTCTGTCTGTTCTGTCCTCTCCCTGAGTGAGCAAACGCTGTTTGTGCTTAAGCCAACAGACATCTTAGCCCAGCACGCAGTAGGTGCTCAACAAACACTTATGGGGAAATTTCTTCTACTGGGAAAAGTGGTGAATCAATGAATAAAGGAACAAAGGTCCAGCATCTGGAAGCCACGATCCGCCTTTTCTCCAGCACTGGGTAAAGCTGTTGGCCCCAACGAACTCCTGGAACACCTGTCCTCCCTTGGCACAGCCAGGTGGGCTCAGTGAAGGTTCTAATAAAATGACAGGAATCCATCAAACTAGACATGGCTAGACATGAGTGACAGGTCAGCGACCGTGACATCCACCACGAGAGCAGACAATGACAGGCAGGTGCCGGTGGGACAGCTCTTTCGGGGTGCAGAGCTTGCCCGTGAACCCCGACAGGCTCTCCCACCCCCACCTCTGTGCAGTGGGGTGGAGGGACCTCCCTCGTGAAGTGGCCATCAGCATCGGGTAAGTCCATGACAGACGGGAGCCGAGTGTTCAGAACTGTGCCAGGCCCGTCGCCACCACACTTCTGGCCACATCACTCAGAAACCAAAGCCACTTCCTGAGCCACAGCAATCAGGAGGCCCCGTCACAGGTCTGCCTTCGAGGACCTCAAGGACAACAGCCCTTCTCATCCTGCCTGCCAGCGAGACGCCGTTCACTCACCCAAATTTCACAAAAGGCTTCTGCCACATCCTTTGCTTTGGGACACCAAGGACACAGCCACCAGCAAGCACAGGAAAAATACTCAGATACCAGCCACAAGTGTCAGTCTGCTGAACACCAGAGTGCTTCCGTTCTGCAGGGATGGGCTGCTTCCCGTCTTCATCCCAACAGGCAGGCGGTCCCAGCTGTCACTACAGCAGCCCTGACACAGCAGATGCACCCCAGGGGGCTTCCGGAACTTTGTAAAGTGCTGAGATCCATTCCTTTTATGGGCCCCCAGGGAGAGTACTATGGGGTCCCAGGAGGCCAGTGCCCTCCCTCACTCCATGCCCTCCATCAACTAGAGCCCTGAGTTGGTTAACCAGCTGCGGCCCCAGGAGACTTCCCAAGTGTGGAAGCCATTTGTCTGCCTGCACGGGGCTGAGCCTCTGAGAGAAGTAAATGTCAGGCAAGATCAATAACACTAAACAGACCGGAGAAACGCAGCCCGGGCCTCAGAGTGCTCGCTTGGCCAGAGCACCGGAGACCACGATGGACAGCGGTGACAGACGCTGCAGTCAGCACACCTGGCAGCCTGGGCGGGAGGAAGGGAAGCCGGGCTGAGCAAGAGGTCGCAGGGCCGTGGAGCAGCTGGGCCTGCAGTCCGGTCAGAGGCCACGTGAACCTGCCGGACGGCAAGCTACTTTGTGGACAGCACAAAGCTCGGGCTCTGGAACCAATATTCCAGGTTCAAATCCGCTCTGCCTCTGGCCAACAGGGTGACGCCGAGAGGCTCCACAAGCTCTCTGATTTTCAGTCCCCGGTCCTGAAAAGTGGGGTTAACGGCAGATTCACTCTGTAGGACCTGTGACAATTGAATGACTCAGTGCACGCGAGGCACGTGGAGGTGTCAGATGAACAGCGGCCAACACGGAAACGAGGCGGGAGGCAGGCCGCTCGCTGCCAGAGAGGCGGCAAGCACAGCAGGGACTCACAGGGCCTGCCACCGAACGGCTCCCAGTCACAGGCCGGGTCCTTCACCCGGCCTGGGCAGAGCAGCGCCCACCCATGTCCAAGCACAGTGCACGCATGACACCGGGCTTTGCACAGCACATGCGATTCCATGTACATCACCCTAATTCTGGCACTCTGTCATTTCCTCAGTCATGACATGCTGACCTTGGAACCTAATCTCCACACAGAAAGCGACCGTCCAGGTTTCACTCACCTGCCAACTGAAATGTTTGGTGGGGGCGACGCAGAAACTCAGGGGAGAGTTCTGGAACCCACCGGCGTGTCTGCCCTGGGCGGTGGTAGGACAGACACCGTGCTTGGTGCGCGTCCCTACTCGAACTAATCTCCACTCTGAAGCGCCAGGAGCTTCTTGAAGCCGGCAGGGGAGGCGGGGAAAGGCACAGAGGCCGACAAACAGCAAAGTGAGGGCCTGCTGTCAAGTAGCGAGTCCACTCTGATAGCGCCACTTCTGGCCCAGGACCTGGTCCTTCTCCCGAAAACCTCTGTTGTCTGGTCTCTGAAGTCTGGGCGCTCTCGTGAGCATCCAGAGATTACAAAGGAGGCATCTCGGTACAGGTGTCTAATCCACGGGGCCTTCTGTCACTTTACTGCTGTGGGAGTCGGGTCATCCCCAGGTTGAGGTGTGGTGACGGAGAAGACTTCGCTCAGTGCAAACACATCAACTGTGGCACAGCTGTGAGGTGCCCCTGAAGCGCTGCAGCTCACCCCTCTCTAGACAGGCAGCCCAGCTCCGTTCTGTTCTGCTTCCCGTGGTCTGCCACAACGACAACCCTCAGTGTCCCTGTGGCAGCCGTGGAAACACAACCCCAAGAAAAGGAAAACATACTCCACCAAAACTGAGGGGAGCTGACTTATATAGAGGAAAGGCCCCACCCCTAGTCCCTGATTGGTCTGGTCTCATGCAAATGAGGGGGGCGAGTCCAAATCCTCACAGTTTCATTGGTCTAAAAGGCAGTGTCCTGATTGGTTGGAATGGAGCTGCTCTGATTAGTGAAGATGCTCGTAAGGATAGAGCTGCATGGCTCTGACCGGCCAGGGGAAGCCTCAGTCCTATGGGTTGAATTACAATTCCAGGAATTCCTTATAAGAGCTGGCTCAGCCAGCCAGAGCACAGGGCAGCCAGGCAGCTCGGTGCAGGCTTCTCCCTGAAGTGCAGCTTACGAGAGAGGCTGCTGCATTTTAAATTTGAGCCTAGTGAACCACCGGGAGAATCTTCTAAATAGGTATCTTCTTCCTTGGGGTCGACAGCAGCCAGCATGTGACTCCTGGCTGCTGTGGCGAGAATGCTCACACTTGTAATAACCAGGAGGAGCTGGAGTAAGGGGGTGGTCCTTGGAGCCCCCACGACACCCCACTGGCCCCACCACCGTCCCAAACTCTAGGGACCTCAGCTTCCAGTGAGGCTTCCAGGAAGGGGGGCTCCTGGTGAATAGACCAGCGGTGAGAATCACAGAGCTGGATTTGGGAGGCTGAGGTCAAGCCAGATTTAGAAACACTGCCATAAAAACTGAGACATTGTCCAGTTGGGGAGACAGATGGGAAGAATGTGAGGTGGCCAGGGTCCCCCAGACCCTGGAGAGTCAATGTTGGGGCTGCACGTCACCACCCTCAGGGTGACAGTTTACAGAGCACTTACAAAGTGCAAGCGCCATGCTAGCGGCTCTGCATTCACAAGCACAGCTCAGCCATTGTAGCAAACACACCGTAAGGTGAAGCCACTTTCACAGACTCAGGATGAGGAGTACCTTGTTCAAGGCCGAGTGCAGGGGCCAAGATGCGAACCCCAGTCTCTGACTCCCAAACCCAAGCTGCCTCATGAAATCCTAGACTGCTCCCCGGCTGGGGCTAGCTAGTCTGGTTCCAGGCGTGTGCAGCCTCGCGGGCAGCTGGATGGTCTTCATTTGAGCAGCTGGGCAGGGCCCGCACCTCCTGGAGGCCGGCTGTCCACTTCTCTAAGTTTCTGAGACCGCGTGTGGGGAAGTGAGGGGTGAGGGCAGGTGAGCAACAGCAGGTGACCACATGGGAGGTGTTGGGGACAGGCGGGGTAACAAACACATGACAGTGTAACAATGTCAGCAGTAATTGCTTTCGCCACACTGTGTTCCCAGCTGCAACATGACTAACAGAGCTGCAGGTGTGACAAGTGGGGAAATTGTTTAAGATTGAAAGGCACAGCGGCGGGAGTGGCAGGGCTCTGAAGCCATGGCTCCCCTCCCTCTCCCCCATGGGACCAAGAAGAGAAGCCCCACTTGGCGCTGGAGCTGGGACGGGCTGAGAGGCATCAGCTGCTGCCACCCTCTCACTGCCTGCCACCTCCTCAGGCTTGCAGGAGCCTGAGCCCCTGCCATTCTGCGGCTCTCGACATATTAAAAAATAAAAGAATGTCCAGACAATCTCACAAGAGTCATGACACGTTTCCAGTGAGCCCACACATTTTAACACCCTCAGGGGGAAAAAAGGCAAGGCAATGTAATTATACTTTTCATGAGATAATTATGGGAGTTCTAAAATATTATCAATCCCGTGTCCCCTGTGGACAGTGAGGTTCAGGTATGGGACATAAATTTAAACTTTGAGAACAAATGACTCCTTTTAAACCGTCTGTGGATCTCTGAACATAATGGTGGATAGATTCATTTGCATATGACAGCAGAAATTTAAATTGTATCTCTTTAAGAAGATATGTGTGTGTGTGTGTGTGTGTGTGTGTGTGTGTGTGTCTACACACACGCACACCAGCACTTACCGTGCGCCGGGCGGGGGACACAATAACAGCTTCGCAAATAGTAACTATCATCATCCCCATTTTCCAGGCGAGGAAACCGAGGCAAGCAAGGGCCGAACGGCAGGGCTAGGGTTGGGGCGCTTTTGTGAAGCCCCCGTGATGGCTGCGTCTTTAAGCCCTTCCAGAAGGTGAGGCAGACCACCTGATCACCCCCCACCACCACCAACACTGAGACATGGGCCGTGCAGGTCAGAATGGTGCCCCAAAGCACGCTACCACACGTGACGTCTCCACAGCCTGCAGACCCTCCTAGGCTGAGCACCACTCAGCCCTGACCCGAGACTGCCCCACCCCTCTGCGGCTACTCTGCTTGGAACAGACGGGCCAGGCATGGGCCGGGCCCTGGGGCACCGCCCAACAAGAGCCAATCAGGGCGGTGACAGCCCCCAGCTCAGATTTGCACCCACCACACCTCTCCCTTCAGGCACTGAGCTCAAATGCCCCCCCAGAGAGCTCTGTCCCCCAGCCACGCTTATTATGTCACGGTTTCCTCGTGACACTGAAATCTACAATGTCCCCATCATCTATCTCTTTGCATGTCCATTGCCTGCCTCTGTCCATCAGGATTTAAACTCAGAAAACAAACAAACGAAAAGCTCCATCCTAGTGCCTGGCGGCTGGCGCACAGTAGGCACCCAGTGAATGAAGTCCTCCCATCCGCAGCATTTTTGGGAAAAGGAGGAACAATGTTTCCATGAATTCACGTTCTCCAGAGACCTTTGCAGCAGGCCTTAGGTTGCTGTGTGGACTATGTTAAGACTCTAGTGGAGACCCTGGAGCAGTCGGCATGGAAACGGGAGCAGTCTGATCGCCCGGGCGCGGACTGCAAGTGGCTGGAGCATGAAGGGTCAAACAGAACGAGCGTTTCGGTTTCCTGCTCCTCGTCAAGCAGCCCGGGCCCTGGGCTCCCGGCCGGTCTTGCCCCCGCACTCCTGCCAGGGTGGCCCGTGCCGTGTGCAGCAGGGAGGGGTGGGCTCCGGTGGGGCTGGGGCTTTCCCCCAGTGGACAGACAGCATTTGGGGGCCGGCGGGGCGGCGCCCTCGGCTCACAGGGCCAGTGAGGGGAGGGGCTCGGGCCCAGCTCCACCCCACTCAGCGGTTTGAAACAACACAGCTCTGCTGTTTGACGGTTCTGGGGTCAGCCGTACCGAAACAGGTGCCTGGGTCTCCGCGGGTCCCTGCGGAGGGCCCGGCCACCTCCTCTGGGTCTGCAGCTGCCTGCCTTCCTCGGCCCAGCCTCCCCCTTTGCCTTCAAGGGAAGCAGCTCCCTCCCTCTCTGCTTTGTCACTTTACCCCCGACCCCGACCCTCCCGTCTGCCTCTTACCAGGGCCCCTGTGATTAGATCAGGTCCCCGGGGCATCCGGGACGATACCTACCCCGAGATCCTTAACCCGATCTCACCCGCAAAGTCCCCTCCACCACGTGAGGTGACATTACAGGTTAAGACACGCACACCTTTGAAGGACCATTATCTGCCGACCACAGTGACTTTAACGTCCATCACCCCAACCCCCATCACAGGGGGGACGGCAGACACGGCGAGAGAATCAGAAGCAGCGTCCACATCAAAGCGGTGGCGTTGCTGACAGGGCTGGAGGGGGCCTCGTGGGGCCCAGAGTCCCTCCCGGGCTCGTGCAGCGTGCGAAGCCATGTCCCCAGCTCTTCCTGGAGTGAACTCATGGACCTGGCACAACTCCACCGGGCAGGCTCCAGTGTGAGCCCATCTCACCAACCAGGAAACGGAGCACAAGGCAACCAGGGTGCTGCCCAACCAAGCGGGCCGCTGGGGAGCTGGCCCCTCATGTGGGTCCCGGCCATCCCCTGCACACGGCATGCGTTGGTCGAAGCCTTTCCTGACACAGCTTGGCTTCCATTTGCTGAGTTCTTTGTGTGCACTGTCACCCAGTCCTCCCATGATCCCGGACACTGCAGTGACCAGAGACTAGAGGACCAGAAAGGCCAAATAGCAATAAAGTCAAACCAGAACCCCAGACACTAAAATCCAGGCTGTCGCCACCACGGCCCCTGTGAGGGGTGGGCCGCTGAGCATCGAGGCAGGTCCTCCATCTGGCAGGGCTGCCAAGCTGTCCCCCGCCCGCAGAGCCCCCTATGCCCTGCAGCCGCGGTCCAGGGACAGGGGAGGCGGCGTCAATAATGCACGACATTTGCTAGATAAAGCACGTCAACAAGGCTCCATTACCTGCAGCAAGCCGCCCACCCCAGCGACCCGTGGGCAGCCCTCTTGCGCCTGCCCACCCAGGCTCCTGCTCGTCCGGGTCAGTTTCCCAGCCTGGTCCTACAACCCCAGGATTTAAAGCTCCTAAGAGGCTCGGCCTCCACGGTGTGGCCCCATGGCTCTGGATTTGGGGCCCCTGGGGGCTCAGACTGGGGTCCCTGGCCTTGTAGTATAAGCGTCCTAAACCAGAACTCCCTTTGTTCCTTCGTGCATTCATCCGTTTGCTCATTTGTTCATTCACCAAATGCACTGAGCACTGCTGGTGCCAGACACACCGAGTGGTGACCAAGATGGCAACTCTCTCCCAGGGGGCTTTCCAGAGGGGACGTGGGTGCACAGCAAGGGACCGTCGTGACAACATTCAGAGCGGAGATGGGTGTCCCTGTCCAAGGTCACACATTTTCTGAAGCACAGAGCTGGCCTCAAAGCCTTTCTCTAAGTCCCATCTCTCAAAGGTACGGGTTTGAAACCCCTGAAATATTGAGCCACGTCTGGGAACCAGAAAATGCCTTAAGACTAAATCTCAGGAAGGAGTCACACGTGCTGGGAAAGTCTGAACTTGGCACACGTGCTGGCGCATAGTAGGTGCTCAAACGATATTTATGGCAGGGAAGGAGAGAAGGCAGGAGGCTCTGTTCCGGAGGCACTGCTGTTTCTCGGCTGGAGGAGACAGCGAGGCTGACAGTTTTATTGTGCAATTGTTTTGTATGGATTTTGAATAAAAAATAAATTGGCTTCTTTTAAAGAGGACAATTCCGCAAGCCCAGGAGGCCAGTGAGGACTCGGGCGTGACTGCCCTTGACTTTTTCCTTGCAGTGGGAAGTCCCTGCCGCCGCCCAGCCAAGCAGACACAGAGCTTGTGGGGGTGGGGGTGATGACCTCCAACTCCCCTCCCCCCGGCCGGCCTTAGGTCCTGGGGGACCGCGCTGAGGGAACCCAGCTGTCCTGCTCACCCCGACTTCGCAGCCCCTCTGCCTCTGCGATCTCCCCAAAGGCAGTGCCCCTGCCCCGCTCGCCTGGGACCTGGGCCAGCCCCTCCCTCACATCTGCAAACCGGCGCAGGGAACCCCCTGCCAGGAGTTTGGTGGGACTGGGTGTGTGGTGCATGCAGCACAGAGCCCGCCTCGAAACAGGTGCGTGCTGGCCAGTACATGACCCCACAGCAGGGCATGAAGGGCCCTCAAAGGCACCAAGGCCAAGTTAGGGTGTAGAGGAGGGGACGCAGGGCCAAGTGAACTTGACTGTGGAAGGGGGCAGCCTGCCCATGAAGGTCCACCTACGACGTTTTGGGGGGCGGGTCACAAGCGAGCCCAAGAGAGGGCAGGGGCAGGAGACACCCAGATACCTGTCCGCACCCTTCCAGCTGTACTTGGAAGAAACTAACCTGAATGTTTTGCTTGATTAAGGGGAATGCATGGGCTCACGTGACTCTGAAGCCTGCTTCAAGCCTGGCTGAGTCCGGAGACCACGGGACGGTGTCAGGATCCGTGTCTCTGCATCGCTGTCACACCCAGGCCGCTTCCCCCTCCAGGTGTGGCTTACAGCAGGGGCACGCTCTCTCCTGCTCGGCAGCCCAGCGGGCGGGGACCTCTCTCCAAGTGGGTCGTGCGAATGCCCCGGCACTGGCTGCCGTGGCCGGCTCAGGTCCCATGCTCCTCCCTGAACCCATCGCTGCATCCAGGAGGGGTGGCATGTGCGCACTGGTGGAGCCTGGGTCACTTGCCGACTCCTGGGACCAGTAGCATGAGCCCCGCCTGACCTAGCAGCACTTCGGGCGAGAAGGGTGACGTCACAGAGGAAAACCAGGCGCTGTCTTAGAAGGTGGAGCAGCGGGATCTGGGTGGGCAGCAGAGGCCCTGCAGCCCCTCAGCCCACGGCTGTCGGCTCTCTTGTCTCTGTCCAGCTTCATGTGACCCTAGATCCTGATCTGGAGGGTCCAAGCCCCCCCAATTCCCAGAATGCTGGTCGTCCCCCCCATTCTGTGCCTTAAGACAAGCCCCCTCGCCCACCACACTGCTGGCGGCCACCACAAACTAACTCAAAGCTAGTACCGTCCCTGTGAGTCATCTGGGGTGAGCTGGCATCACCTGCACAGCCCTGGGGCACAGCCTCTGAGGCCCCCCCCCTTTGCCCTCAGCTCCAGACTCTCTGCTCCCTCCTGTGACGGGTGACCTTGGCAGCCTCTGAACCATGACCTGGACTCGCCCTGTGGCACTTCCTGGCCACTGGGGAAGTCACACCTCCCAAACGAGCACTGAGACCCCAGTGTACCAGACACAACGCCCCACCAGAGGAGGCTGGCCCCGATGACCAGAATCAGCGCAGGGTCCTCGAGGCCCAGGAACAGCCCTACAACGAGCCAAATCCAAGTCGCTGCTTTTCTCTTTCCATTTGCCAATTCTGATGTCACAGATGAACCCCAGAACTTCAGGGGCTCGCTAGGACAGAACATTTTCTGTCCCACCCGACGTGGGTGTGCCCTGGCCCTGGGTGACACTGTTCTCAGGGAGTCAGAGACCCGGGCTCCTCCACCTGCTGGGCCCTTGCAGCCCTCCGCACCCCCTAGACCGGGAGAAAAGCCAAGAGAAAGTGCAGCCGACCTCCTCAGACTCCCAGCCCCAAAGCGGCCACCATCGGGTCCACTCGGAGCGCACTGGCGAATCCGGCCCCGTGACGAGAGCTGGGGGCGAGGGAGATGGAAGCCCAGGGGCGACGCCATTAAGGGCACGGGGACGCACAGCCCGACAGGGGACCGGCTGTCCCTGCCGCAGCTCCATGCCACAGCACCCTGAAGTGCCATCACTGGCCACCAGCACGGGTCGGCCGCTGTTCAGCTGGTCCGTGTTGGGCAGTCTCCACCCACAGTTCCCCGGCTGTGACCGCTGTGTTCGCCAGCAACGTATCGGGGCACCACCATGTCCCAGCTGAGGGGCCCCCGGGGTCCGAGCAGCTAGGCTCGGAGGTGCACCCACGGGCGAGGACCCTCGCAGTGAAGCTGGGTCACACGGAGCGCCCAGCTACTTCATTCGACACACGTGAACGTCCAAAGTATCCCATCAATAGAGATTCGAACTCCCAGCCCAGACTCCCCCTCGGAAAGTCTAGTAAAAGGCGGCTTCCAGGAGGATAAATCCCATAGATTATGCTGTGGGCACGAAGCAGGGCCGGCCCACCCACGGTGATACACAGCGCCAAGTGCCTCCGCTTACGGGCACGGAAAAGTTTCCTGATCTCGCATTTAGCGGAACATCGGATGGAAATAAGCTTCTTGATTAAGAAAGCACTTACGTGGCGTTGTCTATGTACCAAAAATCACACCGAGGACCTTACACACGCCAACTCGAATCGGCCCCCACACCAACACCGAACCTCGGAAGCTGCGTGACAGCGCCTGCACACAAACGCAGAGCCCGGGGCCCGGGTGGCCCCTCTGGGCCGTGCGCTAGCCCGGAATGCCTACACGTTTCTTGTTGCAAAAGTAAACGAACAACTAAAGAAACCGCCGTTTCTGTCAGCACGTGTTAGCGGGGTTTTCCATGCCCTGCAGCCAGACACAGTCCCACTCTCACAACCCATAAATGGAGGGCGGGGACGGGGTCTCCCCACTCCTGCCAAGGCGGGCGTGCAGGCCGGCAGCTCGGAGGCCGAGGGGGGCCAGGCTCTCCTCTGGGCTGCCTGGTCCAGCACTCCTTCCCCGGCTCATGACCTTTACCCCCTCCCCAAGACACACACCAGAAGTCACTGTGGCTCCCGCTGGGCAGTGCTGGCCGGCCTGCCCCCAGGACGGGCCCAGGCCTAGGGGCGTGCCTCCCTGAGCTCAGGCTCAGTCAGTTCACTGCCAGAGACACTCTGCATCTCTTCTGCTCATTGCAATGCAGTCACGTCAGAGCTGCCTGCAGGATCTGAACGCATTTTCTCATTGAGTTATGCTAAATCCTTCGGGGAAGGAGGAGAAATTATTTAAAACCTATAAAAACTAAAGCAACATTCTGGCTCTATATTTTAACTTTCTGATCATTATTTAGAGTTAACCTTTTCTGCCGCTAAATCACAAACCCATTTTGCTGTGTATCAGGCAGCACGGGCCATAAGGCACGAGGAGGGAAACCCAGCAGGCAAGGAGCAGGCCTGGGAATTGCTCCTGGACTCGGTCGGATAATAGAAATCCAGGTGGCATTTTGCTCTTAGAAATCAAAAGTATTGGGAGGTGATTCATTGAAGCAGCAGAAAAGTGAATTGTGGCTGCGTTGTTATAAATATTAGAGCAATAGATTATGGGCGAGATGTGCTCCTGTGGAATAATACACTGACTAGGAGGCTGAGGATTTATGAGGCGGGCAGGCGAGGACAGAATCCTGTGCCTGAGATCTCAGGAAATTATTTATTCCCTCCGAGTCTCAATCACCCCATAGATAAAATGAAAAAAATAATAACTCATTCAATTGGGAGATAAGTACTATTATCCATCACCATCTTTTAAGTGGAGAAAACGAGGCACCGAGCAGAGGCCAACGCCTGCCTTCACTCAGGAAGGGCAGCGCGGGGTCCCGTCTCAGGCTTCAGCGAGAGGGCTGCTCGGCGGAAGAAAGAAGGTAAGGAATACAAAGCGTTGAAGGCTGTGCTTGGCTCACAGTAGGTGCTCAGTAAACGCCGGATGAATCATTTCTATGAATATCCATTCATGGTTAAATACTATAATTTGTCTAAATAAGCGGCATCAAGAATCTTATCAATACACCAGCCTAATTCCTATTTAACATTTTTTCCAGAGCAGCCTATACGGACCCCCAAGATCGGGGGCGGGGTGCCCCTTGTTTGATGTCCTTAGAGCACCCTGTATTTTTCCTTCATGGCATCGCAATGCAGTTAATTATTTATGTGAGTAGCTGTTTCGAGGGCCCCGTCCTGTCCAGCCCAGTAGGATTCAGAGGGCAGAGACCGGGCCCCTCTGCTCACATCTCCAGCAGCCAGCACGGGGCAGGGATGAAGTGTGCATCCACCGGCAACGCCACCTCCACCTCAGCACACCCGCCCCAAGGGCAGTGTCACACGCAACTGTCACCCCTCCGTGTCTGTGTCCCCCGCTGCTGTGGCTCTAGTGGGGCCGCTTCTCTGCCTCCCCCTCCTTCCTGACATGTGACACGTTCGGCGCTCTGGGACTGCTGCGGAAGGAGGAGCTCGTGAAGGTACTCAAGACAAACCAGGCACCAGACAGTCACCCAGGCTTCCTCCTGAGGACTCGGCTCCCGGCCTCAGCCCCCGCGCACACAGCCAGCTAGAGCCAGCAGGGGCCTCGGCAGGACAAACGGATAACAACAGGCTGACCGCTTTGTCCTGCAGGAAATGGAAACCGAGGAGCAGGTCAGGAAGGGAAAGTGGGTGGAGCAGGAGGACTTGGCGAAAGGTCCTCAGTAACCCGTGGTCCAGACTCGGGGAGCCTCCCTCTGGCGCCCCGGACACAGAGCCTGCGGCGGCCGTGGACCCTTCTGACCAGGGTTTAATGAGAACCCACACCCTAAATACTAGGCGCCAAGAATGTGGGGGTCTCACTTGCTGCGTCTCCAATGCCTGCGCCCCGCCTGAAAACGCCAGAGGTGCTCCGTGCGGGTCTGTGTTCTGAGCAACCGGACTTGACCAGGACGGAGGGCGGGGGACGTCCCCTCCTTGTCCTCAGCATTGAGTAAACGTCCGCCACGACAAGGCTGTCACGTTTACCGCACTTAATCCTCACGACTCCATCGCAAAGAGTCAGAAAGGTCTGTTCACCTGCCAAAGGTCACACAGCACAGGAAGCAGCGCAGGCTTGGAAAGCAGCTCTTCCGTCCGTCCGTCCGTCCATCCGTCCATCCGTCCATCCATCCATTCATTCATTCTTCTTGTTGCTGAGCACCTACTATGTGCCAGACTTCATGGTGGAGCCAGAGGATAGGAACGCTGAACAAGACGTGCACTCCCATGACGTGGGTGACGGTGGTGAGCGAGGGGCGCCTGGGAAGCACGTGCTGGGACTTGGCAGATCTCGGCGGGATCGGGCGCGGGCTGCGTGCCCGAGGGACGCGCCGTGCACGCGGAGAGGGGTCGGAATCGCCGTCGTCATCAGCAGCAGACACGTGAAGGGCGCCACGTGTCAGGAGCAGCTCTGACTTAACGCGTCGCCTCGGCCGATTTGCTCGCAGCGAGCCTGGGAAGTGCGTGCGCCGCTGTGAGGCACACGGGTGAAACACGCAGGTGAGTCGAGGCTGGGCCGCTTGGCCAGGGTCACTGCCGCACGCTCGGCCACTGCGCCTGCCACAGCGAGAGCGGTGCTCAGAGACTTCCGCTTCCGCTTCCCCATCCTGGACCCCCATCTACCGGACACCAGGTGACGAGGAGGGGCAGAGCACCAGGGAGCCCCCCTGGCTGCTCCTCTCCAGCGGTGTCCGGAAGTCCCGGGTTCCAGGACGTCTGGTTTGGCCTTGATCCGGCCTAGAAATGGAAATCGCAGCTCCTAACCCATCTCTGCCGCCTGCTTCAGGCCCTGGGCCTGGGCAGGGCCTTGTCCGCGTCCCTGAGTCCTCGTGCTGGGGAAGCCCCACAGCGCTGGGCTATGCACCGCTGAGGCCCGCACGGCTGGAGCGTCCCACACTGAGACAGCCACCCCGCCTGGTCTGCAGCACTGCCACCCAGCACTGGGCACGGACGC
The DNA here is from genome assembly GCF_000325575.1 of Pteropus alecto. Classification (NCBI taxonomy): domain Eukaryota; kingdom Metazoa; phylum Chordata; class Mammalia; order Chiroptera; family Pteropodidae; genus Pteropus; species Pteropus alecto. The sequence goes on along the minus strand of NW_006436286.1, from coordinate 106,581 downwards.
CACGCAAAGCCTGTCGGGGCCTGTTAGAAAGCAGGGTCTCAGGCCTCACCCCGAATGCTCGGGCAAATCTGTATTCTAACCAGATCCCCAGGCAAGTGAGTGCATATTCCAGTGACAGGCAGCTCTGCTCTGGGAATCTGCCACAGACACAGCTGCACGTGTGACAGGTGATGTGGCTGCCGCAGGGCACACACCACAGCCTCCTGTGAAGGTGCGCAGGGCGGCCACCCCACACGTCCATCGGCAGGACTGGCGACACCCCGGGGAAGCCCACAGAGCTGTAAGGGGCTGAGGAGATCTCTGTGTGCCAATACGAAGTGAGGCCCGAGGTGCACAAGGTGAGGAAAGGGGGTGCAGTGTGACCTCGGCCGCACGGACGCGCCTGTCTGCACGCCGCCCTCTGGAGCGTCCGCGGGAGCCAGCTGCCTGGGGGCCCCCTGGAGGGAAGCTGGGTCCCGCCGACAGGCTGAGACAGAGCCACACTTCTGAACCTTGCGATTACGTCACCACGTCAACCGACGAGCCCTGTGAACCCAGGGCATGGAGTCCCGGGCCGGGCTGGCTGGGCAGTTGCTGGGTCTGCTCCTGTCTCTGTCCCCTTCTCCTGGGGGCCTGGTGACAGCCGAGGAGCAAAAGGGACAAGCAGGACACGCGGTTACCCCTGAGACCTGTGCTCAGAACGTGCGTGCTGTCGCTTCTGCCACAGCAAGTCCCAAGTCAAAGGACGCAGACAAGGCACTCCGGGAGCTCCAGAGGCACGTGGCGAAGGACACGGATGTGGGACGAAGAAGGACCGGGGCCAGTGGCTACACCACCCGAGGTACCCCAGGAATAAGGCGTCTCCCTAAAACACATATTATTTAAATGTAGAAAGACAGGATGGAAGGAGTAGGCACCACACTCATAACCAACGGGGAGGCAGCGGAGACAGAGGGACAGGCTGAACGCACCTGAGCACGGGTCACCCGGGTCCCAGTGTTGGGGACACAGGAGGGGACGGGTCCAGGGTGGGGGGCTCACGTCTGCTCCCGTGAGAGGAAGAAGAGATAAAAGAACAGATCCTGCAGGCGCCCGTTCACGCAGGTGTGGCTCCGCGCCGGGACCCCGCTGCTCAAAGCCCCCTGGCGTCGCTTCGCCCCTGGGGACCGCGTCCTGGGGCGGCCCCGCTCGACTGTCCCTGCCCCCCGGCCCGCCTCCCCGCACCGCCCCTCTCGCGGCTGGGCCTGACTCACGGCCCCCTTTGTCCCAGCCTCTGGGTCTTGGTGCCGGCTGCCCCCTCCTTGAGGACGCCACCCCAGCTCTTGGCACGACTGGTTTTGCGTGTTGTTCAGGGGTCGCCTCCCGAGTCACAGCCCCTAAGTGGCCTTCCTGAGGGGGGCACACGAGGTCCCCCAGGGTGACGCACAGGTCCCCCAGGCTGCCTGGCCTCTCTCTCTGCTCCTTGTGTCCCCAGCACTTGGTCTATTGGTCCCTCCTGTCCCCTCCATCCAAGTGAAGCCCCATGGGGTCAAGGACTCGGGAACATCAGCATCTGCCGCTGCCTAGAACTCAGCAGGTGCACAATCAAGGGCGTAATGAGCACAAATGAGCTGAGGTGGTGGAGGTCAGGGGCCCCTCCCCTGCTGATTTCTGTTGTCTCTGAGCTTGGAGAAGAGATGCTGGCGGGAGGGGGCGGGGGGCGGATGGGAA
>NW_006436286.1:93777-104794 GCF_000325575.1 Pteropus alecto | reverse complement strand
GGAAGGAGGGGGGGCTGAGGGCAAAGAGCAGGGCGGGGTTTCCGGACACAGAGGGCACGCCCAGGCTGGGGACCGTGAATGGCAGCGCGTGGGTGGGGCTCTGCCTGTGCAGGGGCCATGAGGAGGCTGGGGGTTCGTGGCTGGTGCTCCCAGCAGGGTACGTGCTGGGGCCATGGCCGGGATGGCCCCATTACCCCACCTGCCCCCATCCACACCCTCTGGCAACGTCCCCCCACCCCCTCCAGGACTGACTGCTGGACTCGCTTCGGTCCAGGGGACTGCAGCAAACTTCACGCAAGCTCAGGCTTCTGAAAGGGCCGTGCGTGTCTGTGCCTCGTCCGGCCACTGTGCCCAGCTGTGAGACGGCGTCCAGGAGGCCAAGGCCGCCCCAGACCTGCCAGCCCCACTGATGCCCTGGCTGGCCACAGGTTGCGTGAGCAGCCAAGCCTCCCGACCGACCCACAGACGCGTGCGAAACCATGAAAGGTCGTTTTAAGTCACTAGCTCTAGCGGGTTGGTTGTGTGGGGTTACGGTGACACTGGATAACTGACCCAGGTACAACAAAAGGACCCAGACCTGAAGCATCCGAGGCTACTGGCCAGTGAGCGGCTGAGCCTAAGTGATTCTTTCCACCACGTCACTCAGCGAAGGCCACCCAGAGGCAGGAAAGGCCAGGCCAGGGCTCCCGGCTGCGGAAACGGAATGCTGAGCTCGGTCCTGCAGCTTCCCCGAATCCCATGCACGAACCCCGGGAGTCTGGCTGATGAAACGGAGGGTGCAGGTTCCGGGACTGTGGCACACAGGCCGTCGGAGCGTCGTCTCATCTAAGCCTGGCAGCAGCCCCAGGTGAACAGACCTTGTCCCCACTGAACAGACGGCCACACGGGGGCTCAGGAGTGCGCAGTGCTTGTCTGGAGTCAGTCACACGGCTGGTGAGTGGGGTGAGGGGCTGTCGGTCAGTCTGACTGCAAAGCCCCAGCTGCTTCCGCCACACAGGCCTGAGGGAGCTCCACGGAGCAGGCCACGCCCAGCCTGTCCCCTCTCCGCCGCCTGGCGCCCAGCCCCCTTCTCCCCTGTCCTAAGCGTCCGGCCCAGTGTTCAGCCGGCCGCCCAGCCCCGCTGTCTGAATCTCTTTAGAAGAAAGGGAATTTGGCGGCCGCCTCTGCACACAGCTTTAAGCGCACACACCGGCCAAGCTTCACGGGTTCGGCTGTCTGTAAACCCCCTGTGCGTGCGCACCCTACGTGGACCGCCATGCCGGGGCCTGCTGCTGCTGTCTCCCAGGCTAGGGCTCAGCTGCTTGCCAGACTCAGAGGGTGACAAACCACCGGGGCCTCGGTTTCCTCCTCTGCGAGCAGCAGAGTCACAGCAACGTGTGAGGAGGTTGGGAAAATTAAATCAAAGGAAGGAATGAGATGCAAAGAACGAGGCTTCGTGGCTTCGAAGCACTGAGTCCTGATAAACTCAAGGTATAAAGTCACACTGCAAGAAACAGACCGGATGAGGACCCAGCGAATCAACGGGGAACCAACGAGCAGGTAACAGAAAACCAGCCCAGAGTGGCTGACACACGAAGAAGGCTTCGCTGGCTCATGACCGACAGGGCGAGACGGACAGTGGCTTCAGAGGTGGTTGACCCAGGAGCTCATCGGTGTCAATCAAGACAGTCCCTTATCCTCCCTGCCTCCGATGGAGGCTGCCCGGACCAAGGCTGGACGCCGTGTGGACACAAGGTGGCTGTGGGCACTGCCGGGGGCTTTGCGCAGGGGCGGCGGGCAGCATCCTCCGCCAACATCCTGTGTCATCTCATGAGCCCAGAACGAGGCCCACGCCCACCTGGGAACCAACGGGTTATGGAAGTTGGGCAAATGAGAGCTTCTCTAACCAGAGAATGATTCGAGGAGCTGCGTTTATGCCACAGAGCAGACTGGAAAGAGAACAGACGAGGAGCTTACTAAAAACTATCCTATCGACCCTACATTACCCTTTCTCAGAGCAATGTTTCTGGGACTTTTGTGGGACTTTATTCATTCGACGATTACTTCCTGAGCAGTTCCTGTGGGGCCTCACAGTCGAGGCAGCTGTCACCGTCTCTTTCGGATCATGACATCCACACAGCAACACGGCTCCCCAGGGAGGTGCGGCCGGCACAGAGCGTCGGGGGGCTGTTAGCTCCAATGGTGGCAGTAAAAAGAAGTAGCCAACGTTTTTCGAGGAGTCGCTATGTGCCAAGCACCGAGCGTTTCGTTCATTAGCTCTCCATGCTTGCAGCCCGTGGAGGCGGACCCTCCGATACCCCACTGTACGGACGCTGAGGCGGGCTCAGGCCGTGGAAGGGACACGCCAAGATCACACCGCCACCAGGGAAGGAGGCTGGGGTTTGAACCCAGGCGCTTCACCAAGACTGGACGCCGAGCCACCTCTCCATCCACGATGCCGTGGACGCCCACCCGGGCCTGGACCCGAGTGGTCACTGGCGCTCGGAAACGTGTGTGGACTGTGGCCCTCCAGGCAGCTTCGCTCATTCTCCAGCAGCCACTCTGATGCCCGCGCACACCGGACCCTGCGTGAGTGCCGGGCCCGCGGCCGCCAGCCTCGTGAAGTGCACGCTCGGCTCTGCCTCGCTGGTAGTTCTGAGCGCACGGCCAGCTGCAGGCTCACGGCGGTCACGTGCGGTTGCACAGCCTGCGCACCGTGACACCCGACAGCTGGGGCGCGTGGGCTGCGGCCTCCCCTCGCTCCCCTCACCAGCCCTGTGCTCTGGCACTGGGCTGCACCTGTCCGAAGCACACCTTTCTGTAAGGCAGGTGCTGGCAGAGCTGCTGCCCCCTCCCCCACCCGTCCCACCGGCCAAAGCCTGGTTTCCGGAAGTGCCACCGCTACACCGTGTTCTTGGCCCCATCGTCTGTCACACGAGTTTGTCTGCCTGCAGCGGTTCCTCTCCAGAGCTGGCAGCGAGGGCTTCCTCACGAGGGCCAAGGTGTCTGGCACTCGCCCAGGAGCCTTGGGGACCAGGACACCGGGCTCTTTGGGGTGAGAGACTGCTCCCCAGTGACGAGAGTCAGGGGTCCACCAGCCAGGAAGTTGCAGCTCTGCCTGCCTCCGCCCGAGACCCAGTGTTGACGTGGACGCCAGCAACGCCAGGACACGTGGCAGGCGCTGCCAGCCCTCCATGTGACCCCTACAGTCCCCTCTACGGTCACCACGCACACCAGCTCCCACGTGCTTACCCCCCAGCCAGCACCTGTGCCTCTCTGGGGCCCTGCCCCCACCTGGCCCGTGCACACGAACGCCAGCAGCAGCTGGGGGTTCACATGAAGGACCTGTCCCCTGAGGCCCTTCACCAGCGAGTGGTGTCTGGGGAACACACTCTGGCTGCCTTCCCCAGCCTGGTCCAAGGAGCAGGTGTCCGTCCGCACACGGCCTCCTCTGGTGCCCTGTGGAGCCCCGCTCTGTGGGGCCGGCCTGTTCCATGTCACCTCCTCGCTCACAGAACCAGAATGGGGACCGAGGCCATCGGCCGGGCCACGCACGCCGGGCGCCCCAGTGCCCAGACCCAGGAGCCTCGTCCCTCCTTTCCGGGGACGTGGGCCAGCACCGCCCGGACCAGCTCCATCCACTGGCTCCTGGGGGACTCGGGCGCTCTCATTTTCTCCTGACCTCCGTGAAACACGATCTGCGAAGCCCTCTCTCCCGCTGAACTTGGGTGGCGGTGTCACGGAGTCCCCAGGATGTTGCTCTGACAGCTTTATGGGGCACTGGCTGCCGATGTTATATGTGTCCTCAGATATACTGTGTGTGTCCCCATAAAAATGATTGGTTTTAAGTTGTTATTCTAATATTACTGTGATTGTAACATTGGAGCCGACAGTCTCCAAAGGGGATGAGCATCGAAGGCTGATGGATGTGAGCGGGGAGGCTCCGTCGGGCCGCGTGGCAGGATGGGGCTGGCGGGCAGCTGTCCAGCAGCGGGTGGGAGCTCAAAGCCCACAGTCCTGATGTTACCACAAAGGTAACGACTAACAAGTGGTAGCATCGTAAATAATCAAAACCACCTCACAGACTGGCTAGAACCAGACACGCTCGTGCGGCCTGAGAGGAAGCAAGTGGCCGGTCCCGGGGTCCCAGGCCCCATGCAGAACTCCAGCTCGGGGACAGACAGTGTCCCCAGAACGCCCCAGGCAGCGGAGGGGCTGCTCTGGCTCTCTGCCCCGTGATGGTGGGTGCAGTGGGGCACCATTATCCAACCCTGAATGCCACACCACCCGTCACCACCGGGACAGTCACCCCGCCAGCCACCTGCTGGAGACGGCCCAGGCTGGGGAAGTTAGGGCAGGACTCGGGGATCACTGGAGCACTGAAAAAGGGGGCGGGGGCTCCTGGGTACCACTCCCAGGACAAGACATGAGGAAACTAGCTCAGGGAGCGACGATGAGCTGGTCATACACCGGAGGCCTTGACATCATTCAGTGACGAGAAGTCCCACCGTGACCCGCCCGGGAACCCTCCTCGAGTCAGCTGACCCGCGGGCAGCGGCAGGGACAGCGGGAGAAGCGAGGTCCTGGCACCGGCCGAGGGCCCGGCCTGCTCGGGTCAGCTGGGGCTTGTGGGCAGCGGGAAGCACTGGGCTTCTGTCCTCAGCACTGAGGCCATGGGGGGTGTCAGGGAAGAGTGACCTGAAGTGACTTCAGTTTTAAGGCTCACTCCTTCTGTCAGACGCTAGACAGATTGCAAAGGTGGGGTCAGGGAGACCAGTTAGAAGGCAATCGCAGTGGTCCCCATGAAGCAGACATGGGAGGGGTGGGCCCCCCAAAAGATGCCAAGCAGACAAGACCACCCCCCACGGACCTGCCTCACCCTGCGGATCGGTTAGCTGCTGCCATGGAAACGCCTTGGCTCCTAGGTCTCATGCGGAGGCCCAGCCCTACGGGGCCATGACTACTGAGGGACGAGGTTCCCACAGCAAGTGGGGGGCTCCCAGTGTGGCCCGCAGAAACACAGGCTGCTTCTTAAGGCCTGGGCTCAGAACTGCCACCTCGGCCCTTCAGCTGACACTCCACTCACCGAAACAAGCCCCTGACCCGGCCTGACACGGGGGGAGCGCAAACCTGTGCTGAACAGCAACCCGCCGGCGCCCGGCTGGTCCCCGCACCCCTCTCCTGCCCGCGGTCCCCTCCCGCACCGACCAGTCCCTTCAGCTCGCAGGCCCGGCACTCGGCACTTGTTACGTGTACCCACGTGTGACGGGCTTAGGTACACGACGTCCTTCGGCCCTCACGACACTAGCAAAACGGGTCAGTTTTCCTCCGCCCTGCGGATGAACGAGAGGCTCGGAGAGGTGACGCGGTTATCGGAAAAGGCCCAGGGAGCAACGGAGCCAGGATCCGAACCCCGAAAAGCCGCCTCCAGAGGAGCCTGGCACCTTCGCCGCCACACGCCCTGGCCTGCCGGGCCCGACACACAACGTGGGGGACACAGGAGTCGCCTCGAACCCGAGTCCTCAGATGAATGCGCGAAGCGAGGAGCCAGCGTGGGTCTCAGCTGGGTGGGTGGGAGCGAAGGGCTTCCCAGCGCGCGTCAACTCAGTCCCCTCGCCTGGGACGCGGAGGCGCCGACACATGCGTGAAGAGCAGAAACAGCCTGCCCGGCCGAAGGTGACCCCCAGCAGCGAGGGGCGGGCCCCGAAGGCCGCCGGGAGGCAGTGACCCACGGGCTGTACGCGCCGTGGAGGACGGCCAGGCGTGTCCACGCGCAGCCCCAGAAGAGCGCAGCGGACCCCCCGCCAGAGGTGTGTGTCGACGGCCTGCAGCTCGCTTTCTGAGCCCCTCGTCCGTCACGCTGACAGAGGGACAGCCCGCGGAGCACTTCAAGCCCATTTGGCAAATGCAATTAATTTCTTCAGCATTAAATTGTCTTTTCCTAATTGTCCATATGGACAGCCAGGCAGAGGGAGAAGGGGGCAGGATGAAAAGGCTGTTCATGTCACTTCTTTGCCAGTGGTGGACTCACAGCTGTCCAGTCCCCACACCGGAACCAGACCGAGACCCCCCAGCACGCCCGCACACGCGTGCCCCCACCGTGCTGGGGCACAGCGTCCACCTGTCCAGGTTCCCGGAGCCTCTCGCTGCGCCCTGGGGAGGGGCAGACTCCAGAGCTGGGCACCGCTCCAGCCCACGCCGGAGTGCGGCCTCACCATGGACAGAGCCACAGTGAGTCCTGCCGGCCCAGGCTGAAGCTCACACGTGCCTGGCGGAGGCCGTGACAGCCTATGCCACAGGCCCCACCTTCCCACACCCCGGCCCGGCCCGCCCAGCCCTGCGTCCTTCTGAGTTTCTGCGTGGGCTTCTCTCTGCCACCTCCCTGGCCATTCCCTGACCTTCTCAACATGGCTACGCCCTGAGCCACTCGTGGTCCTAAAACTAGTGGGCCTGGTCCAGCCGACAAACCTCCTCCCTGAAAAGGGCCCACTGTCGTGTTGTGTGACATGCCCCCGACACACACACCCATCAGCCAGCCCGAGGGGTTCCCTCCGGTTTTGTGTGTTCATGTGGACTCCTGGGTGCAAAAACCGGACCCCCCCGCCCCACGCAGACTGGCTTGAGCCCAGTGGGAACATGAGCTTGTGAACGAACGCTGGGAGGGAAGGGCCCAGGCTCCGAGGGACCTGGTGCTCACACGAAGGTGACTGAGGCTGCTGCTCCGCCTCCATCTGTGGGGGCAGAGGGGCAGCTTCAGGTGGCAGGGGTGGGGAGCAGTCCCCAGGAAGAATCAGGGGGCTGCTTCTAGAGCAGGCTCTGCAAACGTCCCAGACATCAGGACCCAAAGCTCACTCACCACGTGGGCTCACTCACCACGAGAGCTTGTCCTGAGGACAGGGGGGAGGGTCTGCAGAGTGGTGTGAGCACGAGAAACGGAACACAGTGCACCCAGGGAGGACAGAGCAGTGTTCTCCCCGGGTCACCGAGCACTTCCAACGTCTAGCCTTTGCGAGGCCTGACGCTGAGGGTGTCCCCTCAACTCCAGAGGGAAGAAAGAGACTGTCCCCTCCCTCCTCTCCCAGTCTGTGGAGTCACGGAGGCTGGTCCCCTCCTCCCCACCAAACCCGGCGGGACCTGTCCCCGAGGCCTGGCCAAGAGCTCACTCCACGGCCCCCAGCCAGTGGCTGGTTCGGGGACGGGCACGTAGCAAAGCCAGGACCTTTGCCAGAACCTCAAGACCAAGACCATCTCTTTCCACAGGACCCCATGATTAGAGCCCACGTGACCCCAGAGCTGCCGGAGGCCACGACAGAGCCAGAGGAAAAGCCAGCGCAGGGGATGCAGCCCAGACCGGCGGGGACGTCTCTGCTTGAGCTTCTCGGCCCAGCCACGCCTGAAGACCGGCTCTGACGGGAGCCTTGGCATGCAAAGCAATAAACGCCCTTTTCTTGCTTAAATAAGTTTGCGTCGGGAGGAGTCGCCTGTGGTGTTCTCATTGACGGTCTCTCCCTCGGGCCACTTTCCTCCCTTCGGTCCCTCTGTCTGTTTGGTCACCGGGAGGAAGTGACTGAAGTCAAGAGAAGCCGTAGGGCCCAGAGCGCCACAGAGCCACCAGCTGCCGGCCAGACCCACCCTCCAGGTCCAAGTCAGTCCCACGCCGTCAGGACAGGACCTGCCCTCTGCCCAGCCCGTCTGGGTCCCAGGTCGACGCCCCCTCACCCCGTCTCACCGTGCCCGAGGATGCGGCTAGAGCCCAGCACACGGGCTGACTCCTCGGCTCCTCCAGGGGTTACAGGCCACCGTCCCGTTGGTGCCTCGTGCCATGCAGGGAGGGGAGGGGAGGGGAGGAGTGAGGGAGGACGAGGAGGGGTGGGAGCACCAGCTCTCCACGCAGCACATCATGGGTGCTCAGTACTTACCGCTCCCTCGCCCACTGTCTCCCATTCTCTCTCTCATGCTGCACCCAGAAAACCCAGCCCCTTTCCGCAGCTTGTCCAGGTTCTCTCCTGCCCAGTCCTGACTCCACGTCGTCACCGTCAGCCCTGGTCACAGAATCCCCCGGACACTTCCCAGCGGCTATTTAGCCTCACTCACCCCCACAGCCTCCTTGTCCATCCTGGAAACCCAGCCCTGCCCCCCGGCCCCCGGCCCAGCCCGCGGCTCCGCCCTGGGCCCACGCTTCATTCACAGAATGCCTACTCCCCGCCAGGCTGCAAAGGCTGCGCTCAGCCCAGCCCACAGGTGTGTTTTGTTTGGCTTGAAAGGAGTTTAAATATTTGAATAACTCACCAACATTTAAATGTCAGAAAATCTCACATCAAAAGGTCTCTTAACAAGCTAAAAGTCTGGACGCGCACGGCCGGGCAGCAGGGGCGCCTGTGACCAGCACCGGCCGCCTGTTGGCCACAGTCTCCACCGGCTGGGCCCCTCAGGCCTCTGGGGTGAGAAGATGCAGGGGTAGGAAGAAAAAAGTACAGCCCTCCCCGTTTGCAGATGATGCGATTGTCTATGTAAAAAATTCCAAGGAATCTACACACACACATGCACCCAGCACACAAAGATGCACACAGAGACATGCACACACATGCACACAGATACACGACACACAGATGCACACGCAGATGCACACAGCACACACAGGCACACAGACATACAACACACACATGCACACACACAACACACGCACATGTACACAGAGATGCACACACAACACATGCACACCCAGACATGCACACAACACACAGAGATGCACACAGAGACATGCACACACATGCACACAGATACACAACACACAGATGCACACAGCACACACAGGCGCACAGACATACAACACACACATGCACACAACACACAGAGATGCACACAGAGACATGCACACCGCACAGAGATGCACACAGATACACACGACACACAGGTGCACACGCATGCACGCAGACACACACTCCTAGGACTGGGTTAAGCAGGGTCACAGGATACAAGGTCAACACACAAAGACCACTCGCGCTTCTATTCACTAGCAATGAACGAGTACGAACGGAGATTAAATATCATTTACAATCGCTCAGAAACATGAACCACAGGGACTGTTTGCTGAAGGCTAGAAAATGCTGATGGAAAAGTCAGAGCAGATCGAAACGAACGGAGACGCACGCCGGGCCGGGGACTACGGGACTCGGCATGGGACAGACGGGGCGTCTCCCCAGGGTGATGTGCGGGTCTGGCGCCATTCCTACCAAAATCCTAGCAAGATTTTTTTTGGCAGATGTGAGCAAGCTTATTCTAAAATTTACGTAGAAAGGCAAAGGAACTAGAATTTGAAAAACTTTGAAAAAGAATAAAGTGGGGGGAAATCGCAGCACCCACCTTTATGACTTACAGAGGAGTCACGGCAATCAGGGTCACGTGCCACCAGCAGAGGGACAGACACACGCCATGGAACAGAGCAGAGAACCCGGAGATGCCACCCTCTGCCGGCCACCGGTGCTGGGTGTGTGGACACGCACAGGACACGATAAATCCTACGAGCGAAGGGGTTTTACTGTGCTCACAGCTCTACCCAGGCACCCACAGTGCCTAATACTTGTCGAACGCTGGGTGGCGATCGAAGCCCCCACTTCGGGCTGTGTTGCACTGCAGGGACATCATTGCCCGTGCGATGGACATCTGGGGCAGGGAGGCCAGAAAAGCCGCCCGACATCCACAGCCGATGCGGGGCGGGAGGCCAGCGTAGGGCACCCGGGGTCCAACTGAACCCTCTCGCTGGTGCCTCTCTGCCCTTTGGGCCGATGGAGAAAGTTCAGAGAGACCACAAGAATTTTTGAGGCCCCAAGCTCGGCTCGCAGGAGGCAGAGTGACCAAGCGCCGGCCGATCCCAGGACACCCAGCTGCTTTCCAAGGCTGTCCTGGGTGCGGTCCCAGAAGACAGCCGCCAGCCCCTGGCCTTCCCCATGCTTGCTGACCTGCCAGGGCACGGGGTACGGCTCACAGGCCCCTCACTCACGCCTCAGCTGCTCCCCACATTCCCAAACAGAGCGGCCCCGGCAAGGCTCATCAAAGCCGCACTCCGCACCCACCCAGTGCCAAGCTCCTAAAGGGTCGTTTTCACAGTCCCCAAAGCTGTCGCCACCCTGGTGCTGTGGAGTCCCCCCGTTCCGAGCCAGTGATGCGGGAACACAGAAGATGAAGTGGCCGCATCTGGGACCCGCTGACTGCAAGCTCGGAAGTTTTCATTTGTTTCCTGCTTTTCTGTAACCAAGTGTCCTGCCTGGAGCTGCAGAAATTATCGGGATAGGCCTGCAAGTGGACCCGCTGAGCACACACCTCCTTGGCCAGAGGGTTTCTCGTTTTCCTGCAAAGGCAGACACGGGGCGTCCCTGGAATTCACTCTGCAGTTCGTTTGAAACGAAGCCCCTGCTGTGTGCCACCCACCAAGCGTCGTGCAGGCAACGCTGGCAGAGGGTGGGGACGACCATCGGCTCTTCTGCTGAGGACACTGGTGTCCTGCGACTTCCCCAGACTCCAGAGAACCCGACCACCCACCACCCTGCCCTGCCCGTCAGCTCCGAGTCACAACACAGGCAGAAAGACAGCAGGTGCTAAGTGGAACGGACGGAGCCCTTGCTCCCGTGGGACGGTGCTGGGGCGGGCTCGCGAGGGAGGGGTCGGTATCTCGTGGGAGAGCAGGTGGCCAGGGTGCTCTGTCTCCCCCTCTCTCTGCTGCGTGAGGACGTGTGGGCGGAGGGCCGTCTACAGGCCAGGAAGGCCTTGCAGCAGAACTGGACCGTGCCAGCACCCCGATCTCCTCGCCCAGGGGAAGTGCCAGGGACCCGAACGCCACCACCCTTCAAGGCCGGAGAGAACGGACTGCAAGCTCCAGGAGGTCCAACTTTGTCTCCGGAGGAGCAGGTGGCAAACATCGAGCTCTGGCGGCCACGGTCTCTGCTGCTGCCGCGCAGGGGCTGACTCCCGCCTCCGGCCTCCGCCCAGCCCCGAGCACGCTGCTCCCCTCCCCTGCCCCCTGCCCTCCCCGTGACGCCCC
>NW_006436286.1:88796-92837 GCF_000325575.1 Pteropus alecto | reverse complement strand
ACCACCTCCAGGGGTGCTGGCCTTCCTGGGGTCTTCACTGCCACCACCCCAGGCCGAGCACAGCAGCCCTGTCGTCTCAGGTGACTCAGCATGTTTGCTGAGTGAATGAATGAATGAATGAGTGGATGGTCACTCTGGCCATAAGCACGCAGTAGCTGCTCAGTAAACATGCATCGAGTGAATCACCAAACATGAGACATGGGAGACGAGCACCCACCCCACCCATGCTTCTAGGGGAGCAGACAAGTCAAACTGGACTGTCTACGGTTTGGCTAAAACGGAATTTGCCGACGATGGTCTGAAAAATGGATTTAATTAGGCCCGTTAATAGGGGAGTCGTTGGTGGCTAAGATTTAAAGCTGAGGCTGGAAAAGGTATTGATGATTTTACCGTTTCAAATTATACAGGAGGTTATTTCTCAGTCCTGCCTTAATTATAAGAATGCATCGCCACGAAACCTCGGCTTTGGAGGGAAACAGACAAAGGCAGAAGCAAGAGCTGCTATTTAGCTGAAATGGGGCGTCGGAGGCATCACAGCAGAACCTGGCGGGCTCAGCCCAGGGGCTCAACCCGGGCGAAGGCCGCATCACAGCAGTGACCGTCGGGACAGCCCCACGTGGCTGTGGACTGCAGGAGGGGCCCGTGCGTCTGTGACGGGAGGAGGTCCAGCCCGGTTCCTGAGCCCCGTGGATTTCCTGCTCTCCACTCTCCCGTCAGCCTTCTTCGGAGACCTGAGCTCGGGCTGGTTCCACAGTCCGGTCCTGGAAGGGACAGGCTCTCCCTCCTTAGCTCAGCTGTCCCCTCCCCACGATGCCTGCTTTGCCGCTGTCCCCACCTCCCCGTCTTGCTGACCACCTCCCAGGTCCAGGGCCATGATTCGTGACCAAATAACAGGCTACAGTTGCTCTGTGACCCGTCCCACCCCTGAGCAGGACGTCACAGAGATACCGAGTCGGAAGACGAGGCCCAAAGGTGGGGACGCGTCTCTGCTCGGCATGTGACGTGCAGTCGATGCAGGTGGAGGGTCCACAGTCTGTCGGGGAGGAGCCTCCTCAGAGTCCCCAGGGGGACGTGAGGGCATGTTTGTTACAGGGAGAAGGGCAAACAGCCTCAATGCCCAGCACAGGAAGTGCAGGCGATGGCCGGGGCAGCAGGACACCCCGCCCGGCGAGCGTGGGCCTGGGCAGCTGGCCAAGCGAGGCGGCTCTGCAGGGCAACAGGAGCACGGGTCAGCCTGACGGCCACTAACATCAAGAGTCACGCCGGTCCAGGGACACGTCTCTCTAGGCTTCAGGTGCAAAGACGAGCGTCAGATTGAGGACTGCCACGGGGACATGTGACATGAGGGCGACAGGTGTGGGGACACCGGTAACGTCTTATTTCCTGAACTGAGGGACACGCACGGACGTCCGCTCACTGCTCCTCTTTGCTCTGTGTGCTTTGAGTCATTTTAAGGTGGGGAATCGGTCGTGAGGCTGCTCGGCGGAAGGCGTGGCCTTTCTCCCTGGACAGGCTGCCCCTCCGGGCCACGACTCAGCTGGTGGAGGGCGACAGGTGTGGGGACACCGGTAACGTCTTATTTCCTGAACTGAGGGACACGCACGGACGTCCGCTCACTGCTCCTCTTTGCTCTGTGTGCTCTGAGTCATTTTAAGGTGGGGAATCGGTCGTGTGGCTGCTCGGCGGAAGGCGTGGCCTTTCTCCCTGGACAGGCTGCCCCTCCGGGCCACGACTCGGCTGGCGATGTCTGTCTCTGCTCCAGAGAAGGCACAGAGTCCCAGGTCCTGCTGCCGGGGGCAAGTCCGCCCCCAGAGTCCACCTGTTCAAGCTCCAGTGTCAGGTGCACCCCAGTCCAGGGAGGCACCTACCGCTCTTGGCCCCCAGCAATGGCTCTGGCTCCCCCAAGACGAGCCCAGCTTGGCAGCCCAGCCAGGTGGTAGGAGCTGGGCTTCGGGCAGACGGGATGAAAGGGGATGACGTGGGACAGCGCCCGACCTGCGGCAGGCCCTGAGCACGGCCCCTCTGCCGCTCCAGCTCCAGCTCCAGCGGGCGCTCGGGGACACTCCTAAGTGAACGAACAAAGGCCATCCTCGGCCAGACGGGGCCAGATGACAGGACGTCGTCCACCAGGTCGGAGGCCCTCAGGTGAGACGCTCTGGGTAGAGCCGCTGGGGTGACGCTCAGGGCAGAGGGTTGGTGTTCAAAACGAAACATGTATGTGTACGGACAGCGTGCTCTGCGTGCGGACACACTCCGCGTGTGCACCCACATATACCCATGGACTTGCGAACGCCCTGCAGGCCCAGGGGAGTAGGGCGATGCTGCAGGGGACGCAGAGCGCCGCCTGCCTCCCCAGGGAAGGGTGCGCGCTCTCCAGGACACACAGAGAACGTCAGTACCACCGGATTTCCCGCCGAGCCCGAGACGCGGTCAGGCTGAGGTCCTGCGGGCACCTCCCACTGCGTGGAGAGACTGACGCAGCTGAGGCCGCGGGGGCCTGGAGAGAGGCTGGACTGCACGGGGTGGGGGCGAAGTTCACGGTGGCGAAGCCAGAGGGAGTGATGCTCAGCTGAGCCGAGGCCACTGACCTTGCCGTGCCATGTGCGGAAGACAGGGGCAGTGTGTGCCGGACAAACTCCCGTGTTCTCTGCAGTCACGTCCGCCGTGCGGGAGCCCGGCCAGGCAGGACGGGGTGGCGGGGGCGGGGAGCGCGTCCCAGCGGGCTCACCAGGACCCCCCCACTGGGCACCGGCCCATGCTGTTTGTGCGGCGGCAGAGCCCCCCAGCCCCGCCCAGCTGCTGCCCTTCTGCCAGCGTCCCCAAGCTAGACCTTGTCCCTGCTCCCCATCACAGCGCTTGCTCTTACCTCGGCACTAAGCCCCCGTGCCCGTCCCGTCCCTGCAGGCTCCCACGGGGAAGGGAGGGCTGTGGGGACAGAGCAGACGGCTCCAGACTGCCCCTCTGCTCTCCGGAAAGAGCAGCAGTTCTAGCAAAAGGGCCGTGGGCAGAGGGAAGCTGGACGGCCCCAGGCAGTGGGGAAGGGAGTCGCAGTAGGACAGTGGTAATCAGCAGTGACGCGGAGACCACCGAGCCGCTGAGCCTTCTCCAGTGAGCTGCCCCTTCACCCCTCCCCGCAGCCAAACGCAGCCGGCCCTGCCGGACCTCCAGGCCGGCCAAGCACGGGCCACCGCCCCAACTCGGAGGCAAGAGTCGCATGGGATCTTTACGCTTCTTGATCTTTGAGGAACACGGACATCCCCGGACCCCTTCCTGGAGGCGGGGGGAGCATATGTGCAGCTCACTGAAAATTTTGTGCACGCTTTCGATGAATTCCCAATGTCCGTAAAACCCACCTATGAACCCTTCATGGGTCACTGAATTTCTTCATTCGGTCAGTCATTCAACAATCATCTATTAACTGTCTGTCAATAAGTGCCAGGCTGGGTGTGCCCGTCTACACCCCACTTCGTCCGCTTGCACACGCCCCACGTGCAGAGGCGCAGGACGCTGAGCCCCCAGCACGGCAGTCTCAACGCTGTGCACGTTGTAATAGCCGGGAGCGCCTTTTAAAATTCTGATGCCAAAGCCTCACCCCAAACCCATTAACTCAGAACCTCTGGGGGTGCAACCCAGGCACCCCGGCAACTCCGTTGGGCAGCTGAGGGTGCGCTGACTCCATCCACCCACCCGTGAGCACCCCGGAGCACCTGCTGTGTGCTGGGCACCGTGCCGGGCGGGCTCTGGGGCAGGGCGGAGGACGGGAACCAGAGTCTCTGCCTCGCAGAACCGCTGTCTGGCAGAGGGAGTTGGCCGTAGTGGCCAGTCCATAAAAATGACTAATTAATGCCACGAGGCCCACGAGTGAAGGAGTGACGTAAAGAATAACAGAGGGGCCTTCTTGAGGGGGCCAAGGAAGCCTTCCAGGGGGACGCGCGGGGACGCTTGCAGGACGAGGGAGGAGGGGGAGCAGCCCAGGTGGTGGGACAGCCATGCAGGGGCCTGGGGCCAGGACGGGCACAGGACGAGGACGCGGCAATGTGA
>NW_006436286.1:71780-87824 GCF_000325575.1 Pteropus alecto | reverse complement strand
CAGCCTTCCCTCCAGCCAGGCCAACAGCTGCCAGAGCATCAGGGTGGACGGCAACGTGCAAGGCGGGCTGCAGGCCAACACCAGCCTCCAGGAAGACAAGGCTGGGGACAACGTGAAGGCCAGCGAACAGGTCACCGGGGAGGAGCAGCCCGCCCAGAGGCACGTGCCTTTGTGAGTCGGTCCTTGAAAAATGCAGACCGAAGACTCCGTGAACCGAGACTTCGCCCACAGTGGTTCTGGAGAAACGCACAGGACAGGCCTTTCAAGGGACCCGGCCGTCAGAACCATCAACAAAAACCCCTCCGTCGACAGCAGCCGCCGTCAGCACGAGGCTGTGTACAGCAGCAAGTGCTGGTGACGAGGGCCACCTGCACCGAGGTGCCATCCCTAGGGACACCATCCCTAGGGAGCCACCGCTGGGAAGAACGGCTGTGTCACTGCCCATCAGTGCTGGGTCCACCTGTGTCAAAACCGCCAGTGGCAAGAACATCAGTGACGAGCTACCCGACAGGATCCGCCCAGGGCAAAACTGCCTGTGCTGAGGGGCATCGTGATGGGGCCCCCTGGGCCAAGGCCCATCAGTGGGGACACGTGTTATCAGTGGCCCCCGCCAACCCTATCAGGAACCGTCTGAAGTCAGAGCCCTGCACAGTGATCCACCTGTGTCAAAACCGCCAGTGGCAAGAACATCAGTGACGAGCCACCCGACAGGATCCGCCCAGGGCAAAACTGCCTGTGCTGAGGGGCATCGTGATGGGGCCCCCTGGGCCAAGGCCCATCAGTGGGGACACGTGTTATCAGTGGCCCCCGCCAACCCTATCAGGAACCGTCTGAAGTCAGAGCCCTGCAGTGACACCACCCTAAGTGATGGCACCACCCACAGCCAGCCCCGGGCATGCTGAGCCGGACGCCACGCCAACCACGGGGACCGTCCACGAGGAGGGGAGCCCGGCCCTGGGGCTCAGGCCCTGCCACACCCTGTAACCCTCAGTGTCCACGGGAGCCGGCCACAGCCGCGAAGGACACGCGTGACAGCTGTTGAGGGAGGCCCATCCCTGGGGCCATCGTCCAGGCTGCTCCTCGCCTTCATCCTGAGCACTGCTTCTGGGCCTTCCACCCAGGACCTTCCCAAGAGCACGCGCTCCTGGTGCCCCGACCACGTCTCTGCAGACCTCGGAGGCGCAGGCAGACGTCACCCTCTGTCTAGACGGTCAGGACAGTGTTTCCTGTGGCAGGACGATGCCATAACACGTGCTTGATGGTGACAGAGGCCAACACAGCCAAGAATGGCTGTGATGGGAGGGCTCTGGGCCATTCGGTGAACCCGTCCCAGGTGGGGGGTCGTCAGTTCCTGCCCCCCGCTCAGGACGACCAAGCCTTGCCCTGGCTGACCACGCAGACGGGGAGTGAGTGTCCGCAGAGGCCAGGACCGTCATGGAGACCTGCACTGGGTTATGAGAGGGAGAGCTGTGGGGACACCGAAGACAATAAAGGTGTCTGGGGAGGCCACACGTGTGTGCGTGCGTGTGCGTGTGCCCGGCCCAGTTACAGGGACGTGGGCCAGAAAGAGCAGGGACCCAGCTGGAGCAGGGTCAGCCGCCACGCCTGCGGCTCCTGGGCCGGTGGCCTGAGCAAAACCCTTCAGCTTCCCAAGCCCTGCTTCCTCGGGTGGACAACGGGAGCCAGAACCCGTTTCACACACAGAGGGTGGTTACGTGGTCCGCGTGAAGCGCACGCTGAGTCCCCAGCAAGGAGCAGGCACCAGACATCTGTCCCCACTTCCCTCGCCCCCTGTGAAAGGGTACTGTGCCCCGCACCCCGTGCTCCACCCACAGGCACAAAGGACGGTGGCTGTGAATCAGGAGAAAAGGGTCTTTTTCGCACAGAAAAGATGGCACCGCGACATCTGCCTAGGGGTCAGGGGTCACGGTGGCTCGGCGGGCGGTTCTGAGGGGTTCGCAGGGGAGTGATTCTGGGTCGTGGGCCCTTTTCAGTACATTCTCCCCCACTTTGCTCCGGCACAGCTGCTCACAGACCTGGGCGCCCATGAGCCAGGTGGACCGGGAAGGGCCCACTGCCCAGTGAGCTGTTCGCAGGTGGCCATGGGGAAGCGGGACTGCCCGGTCCTCCCCGTAGGACGTCCCCTGCTTCCCTATCGGAGTGCAGGGCCACGGGGCCAAGCTGTAGGCACAGCACCGCTGAACAGCTGCACACTGCAGCCCTCAGCCGGCAGGCCAGACGCCTGGACACAGCGCAGCCACTGAGCGTGAGGCCTTTCCCTGACCGCCCCCGCCACGCCCCCTCGCAGCTGACAGCATCGACCACTCCAGCTGACCAAGCCCAGACCCAGCGTGTCACACTGGGGTCCACTCGCCTCAGCCCCACGTCCCATCAGTCCCTAAACACCTCCCGCCCCACAGCGGAGCCCTAACCCGGGCCGTCATGCTTCTCCAGGAGTGGTGGCTGCCAGCCCCGGGTGCACAGCAGAACCACCTGGAGACACCTAACGGCAGAAGCCCAGGCCACCCACAGCGACACAGCCAGGCATCGGGGGGGCCACTGCCCTCAACTCCTCCTGCTGGGAACCACTCTCAGCCCCTGGACCGAAAAAGGGCCAGGAGCAGGGACGGGGTAGCAAACTGGAGAGTATGTGTCACATCCAAAGTGAAGCCAAAAATCCAGGATTACATGTAAAATCTCCTGATTTTAAGGGTTGGTCACAAATTCAAATTCCTTTAAAAAGAGGGTGTCAGGGGCAAGTGGGAACATTGCCGGAAGCACATGCCTGACGGCTTCTGCGTCGAAATGGAGAGCAGAGCAATCTCCCTAGATCAAAAATCTGCTTTATTCCTCGACTGCGTAAGAACTTCGCGTCCCTCTGACGCGGCACTCAAGGCTCTTCGGCTCCCACTACGCCCTGCTCAGGCTCTACGCACGATCCCAACGCTGCCCTCAAGCCCCTGGGCCTTTGCATGTGCTGCTCCCACCACGGGGCACAACAGACTCGCAGTCCGACTAGTTCACCCTCCGTGTGCGGCGCCACCTCCGCACCCAGAATACCGAGCGGTTCCGTCGCCCGAAAGCCCCTCGTGCTGATTCGTGCTCGGTCCCCTGCTCCCCAGCCCCACAGCCACTGACCAGGCTTCTGCCCTACAGTTTTCCAGAGCATCACGTAGGTGGACTCATGTGATACGGAGCCTCCTGAGCCTGGCCACGCTCACCCGGCGCTCGTGAGCACACGCTGTTGGGGTTTTGCTGAGCAGGGCCCCACGGTTCTTCGGTTCTCTGGTCAGAAGGCCACGTCCCAGCTGACCCGGCCTCAGCCCCTCGTCCCGTCTGTCCCCAACACCTCCCTGTCCCACTGCTGACTCCTAACTAATGTGGGCGGTTCTGGGTTTCGGGAGATAATGCCGCCACTAATAAACATTTGCGGGCAGGTTTTCGTGTGAACGTGGGTTTTCGCATCGGTTGAGTGAATTCCTCGGAGTGGGATGTTGGGTGGAACCAGGTGTGTTTGACCCCATGAGAAAGTGCCAGACTTTCTAAAAGCAGCTTTGCTTCACGGTTGCCAGCACTTTCTCCTTGTCACAATTTTGGGGTTCTGGTCGCGCTAACTTCCTGTTCATTGTCTTAACCATAACCACACGAGGTAGTTTGTATCAGTCTTCTGTTATTAACTGCATTTCACACATGGGGAAACTGAGGCACAGAGAGACTGACTCTGCCAGTTAGGGCAGGGCTGGGATTTGGACCCGGGCAGCCTGGCCCGAGTCCCTGGCCTTCACCATCAGCCTCTCCATCCTCCCTCTCAGCTTTGGACACTCAGGGGCCCAGACCCGGGCAGCAGACCAACCCTCTGCACGTGTCTGCCTCCCAGAGGGGTGGCCAGAGCCCTCGGCCTCCGCCCTGCCCCCTTCCAGGCCAGCAGTGACGGCGATTGCAGAATGAGAGAGAGAGTGTGCGCAGGGAGACTCGGGGGGGCGGCTGGGCCTCCCAGTGTCAGAAAATCCGGGGGCTCGGGGTACAAGGGTTACGCCCACTGTGCGCCCCGCTTGCCTCCGACTCCCGCCCTCCCCGCCCCGCCCCTCCGTCTTCAAATCCCGTGGCTCCCCCCACCCAGCGCTGGGGACGCGGCAAGCCACTGAAGCGAGGGCCATTTTTCAAGAGGGCACGGTGGCTTTTTCTTTCCTGTCCACCAGCTTGGCGGGCACGGTCGGGAGCAGCAGGCTGGAAGGGCGAGCTGGCTGCAGGCGCGGGCCCCTAAATTATTAACTGGGCTGGGAGAGCTACTCACACGTGCTGCCGGCCCACAGCCAGCGCAGCCGCAGACTTCGCACAGTCTGGAGCCTGCGGGCGGGGGCCTCGCACGCTGACCGACCCTCCCTGGCCTCTGTGCCTGCCTGGCAAGGGGTCACCCTTCACGCCCTCCTCAGGAGCAGTGCCTGTTGCTGGATCTGACCTCTTCCCTCTGCCCCCACACCAGCGGTGGGACCGAGCGAACCTGGTCATGGCAGTTCCGTCCAGCGGGAACTGGCTGGGCAAGCAGGACTCTGGGTTGGAGGCCCACGTGGGTGGGGTGGGAGCAAGGGCCTGGGTGGGGCTCCAGAGGCAGAGCCGGAGACAGGAGCTCTGGTGAGAGCCACTGACTCTGTTCCCAGGAAGGAGGGTGGGGGAGCAGGTGGGGAGGGGACAGGCTGGAACCGCACTGGGAGCTGCTTCCCCTCCATGCGGGGGCCTTTCATGCCCCACACCCGCGTGTGGGAGACAGGGCATCCTGGGAGAAATGGCTCCCGTCCAGACAAGAACAGCCCTCCAGGCGAGGGACGGATCTAACCTAGCAGTGGCGGCAGCTGGCAGCTAGTCCAGCTGGCACGGTGGCTGGACAGAGTGGTCAGGAGCCCAGCTCCTTCCAGATGGCCATCCCCCCGCCCCGAGGGGAAGGCCCTCACCCTCATGGCCCAAGACGGCTGCCAAAGCTCCGGCCAGCACACCAGGGAGAGAGGGACATCCTGACCCTTTTTTCTTAAGGACACCGCCTCACAGTCCCACAAAACACGGCCACGGCCTAAAGGGAGGTGAGGAAATCTGTTCTGTACTCTGGGAAGCAATGCACAGAAATAAAAATTGGCATTCTGCCCCCAAACCTTCTCCCCACAGCAGCTAAAGGGGCCTTTCAACCTTCTAGTAAAATTACCCCGTTAATGAAGACCTCACAGCTGGCACGCGTGGCCCCGGCACCCAGCAGCCCTCCCACTGAGCGGTGCTGGCCGAGTGTCCGTGGGGAGTCTGGGCTGACCGACCGGGTGATCTGCTTGGCCACAGGAAGCGGGGGAAAGGGTGGCCCACGGGTCTCGGTCTCACACCTCTTCGGAGCTTCTGCTCACACCTCTTCACACTCCGCGCCCCCAACAAGCCTGGGCCGGCCTGCTGCGTGAGGACAGTGTCCCGGCCCACACGACCCGCATGACCCGCCAGCTGACCACGAGCTCATGAACGAGCTGAGCCCGACCCACATGCCTTAGGAGAAAATGCCTGATTTTTGAAGAGTATTTTCCGTTTTTTCCAAACAGCACACTATTCCAACAAAACACACCCACAAGTCCAGACTCGTCCCAGGAGCCAGCGGTCGGAGACGCCCCCGCCAGCGAGTCTGGCCTGTGGAGACGCTTCTCCTTGGAGCTGGCTGCCTTCCTCGCCTGAGCGTGGCGGGGTCAGGTCCGACCAGACGACGCGGAAGAGAGGTGGGTGGGATGTCCCTCCTGGGGCCCCCACGCAAACTCCCCCACTCCCCCCGACCCCAGAGAACAGATGGGACCCACGGACAGAGACAAGAGGGCAGCTTGAGACGGGTGGACCTTGAAACCGAAGGATTTTTTTCGAACCACGGAGGGTTTATGCCAGAAAACAAGAACCAGCACGAGTCCCCGGCTCTCCCAGGACCCCCCTCGACCGAGCCCGGTCCTGTTTGCAGCCCCTGCTCACACCTCCGGGCTCCCCACCGCCCTCAGGGTGACGCCCATATGCAAGGGCCTCAACTTGGGCTTAATCCCCGTGGGGCCCGGCCTCACGCAGCCGCTCCCACGCGGGCCCCTGTCTCCCTGCAGACCCCTCTCCAGGGACTCGGGGCAGGTCCCCCCCAGACCACACCCTGGGCTGCGTTCGGGGACCCACGCTCCGAGCTCTCACGGCCTCTACCTCACTCCGTCCGTGTCCCAGTCACTCTGGGTTGTACCCGTCCAGGTTCTCCCAAGGCAGTTTCCTCCCCTGGGGCACAGCACCCCCAGGGCTTAGCGCTGAGGGAGTAGTAGGGAGGGAAGGCTGCACAGGGACTAGACCCCCACCCACAAACACTGTGGGGCATGTACCCCCTTGGAACAGAGGCCTCCGTCGGTGCTCAAATCCCTCCATCACTTGGACCTCAAAAAAAAAAAAATCGTAGTCAGTTCGAAAGTGGTGGGTCTGCCACTCGGAGAGGGACAGAGTTTATCAACGGCCACACGGCGACACACAGGCAAAACTGCAGGGAAACTGCAGTCGGAACTCGGTTGTGTGATTGGCCCTGATTTACTTCCCCAGATGCCCCTCCCCAGCCCACGCGAGGCCGAGCGCTGGCAGCACGGGGGACGACAGACACAGAAGGTGTCTTCTCTTCTAGGTCTTCGGCTCCATGAATTATGCATCAGGAGATCTGCTTGAGGCAGTGTCTCAGTCTTAATTTTCAATTCCCCGAATGCTGACCAATTCTCTACCGAAACCCTCTCAATTATTAATATTTCTAAAACAACATTTGTTTTCTCTGCGTCGAGCAACGAGCCAGGGCCTCGTAGGTAGTGGTCGCACCCCGTAGTCCCAGAGAGAGGCTCGGCCTGCAGCTGAGGCAGGCATTGGGGTGTCGGCGCTGTGTTGGGCGGCGGCCGCCAGGCTGAGGACAGAGCCCAGGTGGGGACAGGTCCTTCAAGTCTTGCCGGGCGTGGGGACTCCCAGGACAAAAGCAAGCACAGCAACAGCAGCAGTTATTCCCGCGTCGGTCTGCGAGCCTCAGCACTCGCCCACTAACGGACGTGCTACGAGCCCCACGGGGGAGGCTTCTCGTTCCCGTGGTACGGATGAGGAAACGGGGGCTCAGAGAGCTTGCTCGTGGCGCCGCGCTCATCGGGGACGAGAACGGGATTTGGACCCAAGTCTCTGTGACTCCGTGGCCAGTATGTTCTCCACTTTGGCACAATGGTACCTCTGGAGATTCATGCTGCACACGAGGAAGAACTTTCTGGAAGTGGATGCAGAAGGCCGCACCGCTGGGAGGGAGACGGGAGCCAGAGGGAACTGAGAGGTGGGGCACAGAACTGGGGCGCTGAGTCCCGTGACCGACGGCCCCCCAGAGTGCCCAGGTCTGCGTGGCAGGTGGGAGCTGGGGCCGAAGACAACCTCGCAAGCAGTGACAGAGGAGAGCGTGTGCCACGGGAACACGCAGACCCAACCGTGAGCGAAGGGCATGGTGGGGCCGAGGAGTCTGGCAGGACAGGGCACCCGGCCCCAGAGCCAGGCCAGCTGGGGTGCCCCCAACCCAGCCACCTCTGCCTCGCCCTGCACAGCTGTGAGGGGCCTGGGCGGGTCTAGGCGCCTGGCGCAGTGAGAGACACGATCTGGCCTCCCCTTCCTTCCCCTCGGCTGAGCCAAAGCCTGACATTTTCGAAAGCCTCGCTTTTTGAAAGAACAGGAAGAACAGAAAGAAAACAGAGAAAGTGACATTTCTCTCTCAGGGCTCTCCAGTCGCAGTGGAAGGAGATCCACCGAGAAGGGCTGAAGCAGAAGGAGCGACAGACACACACCAAGGGCGCGGCCGGCGGAGGACCCGGGGGCCGGTCAGCCACGGGCAGCGGCACAGGTCGGGCCCAGCACCCCGACCACCCAGGGCCAGCCAGCTTCTCCAGTCGGGGCTCCTCTCCTGGCCCCCCACTTCCTGGCTCCCCTGCGGGAGTGGGTGCGGCTCCCGGTATTCAGTCCAGTTCCAAGTGCCCAGCGGCCCAACCCCAGCCTTCGGGCCTCGGTTCCAAACGCAGGTTGGCCCAGCCCCCTGCCAGGTGCTCAGCCGGCCAGTCCAGGGCACTGGGGCCAGGCGGCGGCACGGTGGAGTGGCACGTCAGCTTTGGGGAACCCGCGGGCAGCGCACTTGTCCCGGCTAAATGCACCCCTGCCCCTCGACCCGTGATGCCACTGGTGCATGTGCCCCACAACAACCCCAGACCGGAAAGTCCCTGACACCCGCGCCCCACGGACAAACTGTGGTGTGTCGATGGCACGGACGGCCACACGACACAGGCGAACGTCACAGGCACAGCACCGAGCAGACGCTGCCACGCCGATCACACACGGTGCCCCTCCACTGACCCGGAACTTGCCTGTGACGGAGACCGTAAGTGGAGTACCCTCAGGGTGTCCCCCTGAGAGAGGGCTGAGGCACGGCCCCTCTCCAGCATCCCCCCCACACCCCAGAATCAGCAAACACTGTGGCCCCCCAACACCCCGGAATCGGCGGACACTGTGGCCCCCCCACGGCCTCGGAGCGGTGGACACTGTGGCCTGCCTGCTGCTTCCCGGCCACGCTGGCCTCGGAGCAGCTCCCTGCACTGTACTTTTCATAAAAGGCCCAGTTTCCTCTGACGCGAACAGCCGAGCCTTGGAGCCTCATTTCCACAGTTCCCACGGTGGCTCATCTCTGCAGCAGCAGGACAGATGTCACCGTGTCACCGGGGGGCTTCTCTGGTCAGGGCTGCCTGCCAAGTTCTCTTCTGTGAGGGTCCCTCACACCTCGTTCGCAAACCCGTGGCGCCCGCCTTTGAGGTGTATCCGGGTCTCCCCTGGCCGCGGGCAGCTGCCGTCCGGCCAGGCCACCAGCCCCACTGCCTGACCCTGCAGTGGCTTCCTCGGGTGGCCCTGTGCCGCGCCCCTTGGGCACGCCGTCAGCAGGACGGCCAGGGAGGGCGCCCTCCTCCGCTCAAGGTCCCGCCTGGGCACCCGCCGAGCTCCAGCCTTTCCCAGCTCACTTCCGCCCGCTCCACCCGCCCAGGGAGCCGTCCACGTGCCTCGCCAGGGCCCAGAGCGCTTCCCACAGCCTCACCCCCTTCTGACCCCCACTCCACTGTCACCTCCTCTTGAGGCCCCGACCGTCCTGCTAAGTTCCAGCTTCTCACGGGCTCTGTCCCCCCAACCCTGATCCCTTCCCCCAACTCCCCATGAGTCGACACCTGACACCTGTGTCTCCCCATCTGTTTCATCTGCCGCTGCCTTCCCCGCTGGCTCCACGGGGCCGACTTCTGTCTGCTGCATTCAGTGGCCACGATGCTGCCCCGTGCTTAGTAGGACGGCTCAGTATTTGCTGGTTGCTGAACTAGGGAACGAACAGCAGGTCACGCTCGGTTCGGCTTGGCTTCCGTGACAAAGCACCAACTGGGGGCTTAAAGGACAGACATCTGTTTCACACAGTCCTGGAGGCTGCGAATCCGGGGTCCCGACTTGCGGACAACACTGTCTCGCTGTGTCCTCACGCGGCTTTTCCTTGGTAGGAGTGCTTGGGGGTCGGTGTGGGGGGGGCTCTCTTCCTAAAGGGCCACCAATTCCCTTGGATTAACACCTCACGCTAATGACGTCATTTCACTTTAATCACCTCCCAAGGCCCTGTCTCCAAACTGTCACACTGGGGCTAGAGCCTCGACACACAGAGTCTAGGGGGGCCCAGTCCGGTCCCGCAGCCCTCGCCCCTTTTCTCCTCACATCAGCCCTGATCGCCTTCGTTATACCGTTGAGGAAACTGAGGCTCCGGAGGCCCCGTGGCGGGGCCACGGGCACGGTGTGCAGAGCGGCAGAGGCAGAGCTCGCCCCAGGGCCAAAGCCCGCCCCGCCGCACCGGCCGGACCTGCCCGCTGCTGGGGACGCTCCTGTCACAGCCCCTCCTTCTCCCGCTCGGTGTCACCTCACAGGGGTCTTCCCTGACCGCCAGGTGTCACCGCCACCGGCTGCTCCTCAGTTCCTGCCCCTTGCATCCCTCCTTCCTTCCCTTCACCACCACTGGACCCTCCGAAACGACCTCCTGCTCCTGCCCAGGTGCAGGCGAAGTGGCGGAGGCTCAGAGGGGAGCCATCCGGAGGGCAGGGACGTCCCTGCAGACGGCCTCGGGCCCTCGGCAGCCGTGGCGTCTCCGGGGGCCGCCACAGACGCAGAGACACTCAATTTGCCAAGTGATCGATTTACCAGGTAATTGTTCTTGTTTTTATTCTACTTATGAAATTTCAGCAACTTTTGCCACAAGATAGTTAGGCAGCCTTGGAGGATTTTCCGAAGTCCCGTCGCAGACAGAGGGAGGGGACCCCAGCCACACCTGCCTCTGTCCTCGAGACAGTTGGGGTGTGGTCCTGGTCTCCTCAGATGCCGCTGTGGCCACAGCCCAGAGGCGGCCCCCCGACCAGAGCTCAGGCAGCTGCACGCGACACACACACATGCTCCAGCCACACGGCCAGTGGGCACCAGGCTGGTCATTTAAACGGCTGCAAACAGGACCAGGACCGGGGGGGCGGGGCGGGCATTCGCCTTGGGTGTAATATTTAGGGGGCTCGAAGAAACTCAAAACTCAAGATGCACATTGTAATGCGCTATTTCTAAAAATCAAAATTAACGCACGCGTCCGTGGTAGACAAAATAAAAACGTTCTAAACCAGGACGGGGCCGGTGACGGTGCCTCGCTGGAGCGCGAGGCTGGAGGGCAAGTCCACGATCCTGACCCTGTCCTCGCTGAAAACCTCTGAATTCCGTCCATCCTGCCTATTTTTTACATTAACTTTGCTTTTAAAAGAAACGCTGCTCTGAAGTGTTATTTACGGACGAATGCTCCGAGCAGACGAAGGAGGTGTCTCTCCCCAGCCCTCCTGCTCAGCGCCACCGACGGACGATCCTGAGACTCAGCGAGGGGAGAGGGGGCAGGAGGCCGAGGACGGGGGACCCTGCGGCACGACACGACAGCGACCTCGTTGGGTTGGCCTTTGGCCTCCCGTGTCACAGATGGAGCTGAAAAAGCCAGCAATCCAGAAGGTCGTCAGGCATGGACGACGAGCCCGAGACAAGCTGGCTGTTTTCCAGCCAAAGGAACAGGAAGGGGTGAGCTAACGAGGCCGAAAATGTGGAGACGGTGACCGGCCCACACCCCTCAAAGTCCACAGAAGGCACCAGGCTGCCCCGCCCATGCCACCGCCGAGGCCCAGCAGGGAGCCTGCACTTCCCCGCCACAGGCCGGGAGAAGGCGCCCAACCTGCTCAGAGCTGACTTAGTGACATCATCCCCACGGGCGGTAGAGAGCTCCCCGTCACCCACGGGGCTGACAAGAGCCCAAACCTTCCTCAGACACTAACCAGGCACAGTCGCTGCCTGTGGGCCAGACACCTCACCACCGCACCAGTGAATGTGAGCACCCAACGCCCACGGACCACCCTGGCACAGTCGCCCGGGGGCAAGGCGGGAGAGGACAGATAGAAGTCAGGCCTGGGTAAGACCTGAGCGGCCCCTGCAGGACAGGGTACCTGAGGGACCCCCACCCCACTGGCCAGAGGTAGCCCCTAGGGGGGCCAGCTGCCCTGCGCCCAGCTGGGTGACCTGTGGAGGCTCTGGCAGAGCTAGGAGCAGCTCGTGCCTGTGTTGCCCCACATGGCGGCCAGTGGCCACGTGCGGCCGCTCTGCACTTGAAGCATGGCGGGCACAACGGAGGACCTGGACCTTTACCTATAGTTCACTCGAGGGAATTTAGATTGCACATTCACGCACAGCCTGGCTCTGGAGAAAGTCGCGGTGCCCTCAGATTACGAGGTGCTGTCAGGGGCAGGGACCGTCCAGGGCAGCTGTGCTGGATCGGGCAGGCCGAGTGCGTCTGCCACACTGGAACCCGCAGGCCTTGGGGTTTAATGGGGCGGGGGAGGCTCCTGCAGGGTGGGCTAGAGGGGCCCGTGTTACGCCAGCCCTGGGCACACTGTGGGCCCTGTGACTGCTGTTAGCGAGGGCTCAGAGGACCAGCAAACGGGCCCCTCGCGGCTGTCCCAGCCTCAACTGGGCGCTCAGCTCCATGGAGACAGCAGAGCAGGTGGCTCTGCAGGAGGCGGCTGGAGGGGAGCACTCCGCGCACTGTGGGCCTCGTGGTACTGCATGGTGCTCCAAAAGCAAACGTAACGGAAAGCAGCATTTCTTTCAGAAAAGCAAGACAAGGTCTCCATCTACGGAATGTGATCTGGGGCTCTGTTTTAACAGACATGGCAGTATCCTCGCGGTGCCCACAGGCCGACACGTGATCATTTTTTTCTCGATGGTTAGACACACTCTGCAGTCATTGGACCCGATTCCTATGAAACCGCTGCCTGTTGAGAGCTGGCTAAGTGATGGCGGCCACACTGCCGTGTACCTGGCTTCGAAGATGTGCGCAGGGGCTGTGTCTCCTAGCAGAGGGCACGGCAGGCTTGGCTCTGCTTGGCCACAGCCCCTGGACTTGGCCAGCCATCCCCAACAAGGAGCCATGATAAACCAAGGCGCCAGAGTAAGGGGTCGGAGGGCTGCCTCAGTTCCCAAGGGCAATCATCAGTCTTAGGTCTGCTCCAGGTGCCATCACAAAACACCACTGACTGGCAGTGTAGACACGGAAATGCGTCTCATCCTTCTGGAGGCTGGGAGTCCGTGGTCAAAGCGAGGGCCCCTTCCTGGCCTGCGGAGGGTCGCCCTCTTCCTGCACCCTCACGTGGCCGCCCCTCCGCAGCACGTGGCAGGAGGAACCCGTCATGCTGTCTTCTTCTGGTAAAAACGTTGGTTCTATCACACTGGGGCCTCACCCACGACCGTGTTTAGCTCTAACTCTTTCCTTAGAGACTTGATCCCCAAGTATAGTCATATTGGGTATCGGGGTTTCAACGTGACAACTTGTAGAAGGACATAATTCAGTCCATACAAGGCGCATGAGGACAGATGTGTAGAAGGACATAATTCAGTCCATACAAGGCGCGTGAGGACAAATGACTCAGGGACACCATGGACTGTAATGACCGTCTGGGCTTGACCGTCAGAGACGCAGGCGAGGAGGGAGGGTCACCGCGAGCATCCTTCGTGACTGCGAAGAGTCGGAAACGGCCCGGCTGTCTGTCGGTGTGTGGATGACAGCCGGTGCATGGAACGCTGCGGAGCAGGCAGGAGGGACGCGGCAGACGCAGACGAGCTTCCAGCACGGCAGGTCCCACTCGATCGGGAGCAGACAGAAGAAAACACTGCGCATGTGTGTGCAAACATACAGAAAACGGTCGAAAGAAAACCCGTTTCAAAAAAGTAGAAAGAAAGAAAGAAAGAAGGAAACCACGTTTCACGGAGTAGAGCCCTCGCATCTGGGGATGAAGGGGGATGGGTGGACGGAAGGGGGTTTCGTGCGGAACTTCAGTATTTGCCATGTTAGAAGTTTTTCAAGACTGTATTCATGTAAGAGAAGATATTTACAGCGTACAAAACAAATCGACAAAGAACTGTGATTCAAATTATATTCAGATGTCATATGAATTGGTAAGAAAAAGACGAAATCCACTAGAAAAAGAACGGGCAGAAGACATGAACAGAAACGTCCCAGAAGAGGCCACTCAGACAACCGAAGAACACACAGAAGATGCTCGACCTCATCTGAAATGAAAACTACAGTGAGATATCGATTCCCACCAAACACCAGCACAGGCGAGGGTGCGGGGGGCCGGGAGGCGCCCACGGCCGCTGTGCGTGTGAAGACGTAAAGGCGGGACGTGCCCGTGGGGTTTTCGGTGAGGAAGCCCCGCCACCGAGGGCCACCCTGCCCGGGGGACGGGCCTTCCATCCCTCGCCCACCATGCCTCCTCCGTGCCGGGCCTGGCCCTCAGGCAGGGCTCAGGATGAACGACCACCGCGCACTGTGCCGAAACCTCGCGGCCCGGCAGGGCACCAGGCCACGAAATAAGCAGCTGGTGATGCCGCAGGTGTCACAGGACGAGACAGGTCTACAGATTCAGAAGCAAATGCCAGGCCTCGCCGTCTCGCAGATCCAGCCTCACTCACGGGGACCTGATCGGGGACGTGGAGGCTGAGGGACGGAGCATGGCCAGTGATCGGGGTGCTTACAGGCAAGGGCGTGGCTGGAAACAGGGACAGGGTGAGGGAAGGGAGCGCGGTGGAGGCGAAGTCGCTGGGGCCGGCAGCAACACTCCACCACGTGGGAGGACTGCACTTCCTTGTCCACTAGCTGTGGCCACAGGACTTGTTTTAGCCATGATGACACTTGTGAGTGGGCAACTTGGGCTGTCCCCGGGAGACGTGAGGAAGGCTCGTTGCCCCATCGTTACACGGCCGCCCTGACTGGTTCCGTCAGAGCCCACGCAGGGACAGGAAGGACTGGGGCTCGCAGACCCTGCACCTCCTTTTCACCCTCCTCCCCGAAGCCTGGCTGCACAGATGGAGTTGCTGTCGGAGCCAGAGCCACAAACCAGGCCCCCTACACTAAGGAAGACAGACAGGAACAGCGGCCAGCTGTCTTCATCTTCATTCCGGTAATTTCCCTGGTCTCCCTGCGAGGGGCCTGGGGGGCTCTCTCTTCCTCTTTATTGCACCCTGAGGATCCCTAGCCCTCCATGGAGCCTGCATTTATCCTGAAGTTGTCAGCTCCGCTGAGCAGCCATAAACCAGGAACTGTCAGAGAGAGAGTCCCCGGGCACGGGAGGGCCTCTGAGGAGGGAGCCCGGGTCTGCATTTCCCTCCACCAGTGGGCTCATCAGGGGTCCAGCCCCCCGTCCTCCACCCTGTAGCTAACCGTGGTGGCGAAACCTGCCTCTTGAGATCCATGGGGACCGTATTTCGGCAAGTCTAAGATGCCACTGACTGTAGGGTGAATCTTTATGTGCCACTAAGAAAGAAAAAATACTGCCAGTTAAACCAAGACATGATGTTTCATTATCACTTTGGACTTTTATATGTATCAAAAGGGTTCTCCTAGATTTATTTAAACATAGATTTTTATCACATACCACTACTGACTGCGCATATATAAAGTGGAAAATAACAGCAAAATAAATTGGTCACGTTGTCTTAAAACATCTCGACATTTAGAATTTGACTCTTGTTTCTTTTCAACTCAGGGCCACTGATATTTGTTTTTCAAACCATATCATCGCCTGGGACATTGAGAGGGTAGGTAAATGCACCATTATTCCTGAGATTTCATTTCAAGTAGACGCACCTTCTTTAGGTTTTGATGCTGGCACATTTTAAAAATCTTGCCAAAAGGTGTCAGGCAATGACAACTGTGTGACGCTGCCACCAGGCCAACAAGAACTGTGAGAGGCCATCGATTATAAGACAAAACCTGATTTCGGAAAAGTTAAAGGGTGGAGACCGGGGAAACGTGTATCTTTGAACGAGGAATCAGCACCTGCCTTCCAGGTTCTGCTTCTAAGGTAACGGGTCAGAGTCCCTGGTCAGAAAGGTGTGGGTTCCCATCCCCGGCACCCCACTTCCAGGCTATGTGGGGCATTCATCACAGTGGGCTGGGAGCCAAGTCCCCAGACCTCGTAGCTCCTCACAATAAAAGTGTATTTGTCTTCACGCAGATCTACTCAAGGTCAGGGGACTTGGCAGGGCAGCTGCCCTAACTGCCCAGCACTAGGGCTCCGCCACCCAGCGACCCCGCTGGGGCCCTTCTCTGCGCGCTGGGGAAGAAGAGCCCAAACATTTGCGCCCATGGGGAAGCCCCGCGCAGCGACGCCCGGCATTCGCGACACCTTCATGCCAGAGGGCTATGAACGCGCCTGTTTCCTTGGAGGGTACCCTGCCCCGTGCCGACCCGCGATGATACTCAGTGAATACTCGGCTGTGATGGAGCAGGACCCCTAAAGTCGCACAGCGCCCTTCCCTCCTGGAAGCCACTTCTCGTGCCCCCCACGTGCTCGGCATCCGAGGCCCCGCGGCGGCCGCGCATCCGTAGTCCCTTGCTGCCCCCTGGCGGCAGCGCGCGGCTCT
>NW_006436286.1:45144-71729 GCF_000325575.1 Pteropus alecto | reverse complement strand
GCCCCGCCCCGCCCCGCCCCGCCCACGCGCGTTCCCTAGCAACCGGCCTCAATGCGCAGGCCGCAAACTTCAGCATCTCCTGGCCTGGCATCCGCTGCAGGAAGAGACAGGGAAGCGTCTCTCGCGGCTTTTTCCTGAAAAGGTTTTCTCTTCCCTCCTCCGTGAAAAAGGATCACGAGGTGGGAGTGGGAGAAGGAAATGGCTTAAGTTAATTTAAACCGTGTCTGCTGCAGGCAACAATCCAGGAAAGATCTTTCCTTCTTTTTTAAGAGTCACGGTTGAAGCATTGAGGGAAGCGCTCTGCTGCAGCCCAGCGGCCACTGCTAGACCTGGGGAAGCACCGGTGGGAAATGGCTTGCAGAGGGTCGCCCGGAGGAACCGCACCCAGGCTGGGCCCGAAAGCGGGGCGGAGTCACCGGGACTGGGCCCAGGATCCTGGAGAGGGTGTGGCTGGTACTGACCTAAGGCTTCCTGTTCGCCAGTCACGTTTCAAATGTGGGCTCATTTTATCCCAGGAAGCCGTGAGGTTGGTGACATGCCTCCCCACTTCTCAGATAAGATACTGAGGCCCAGCGGAGTGAAAGGCCGGCCATCCTGCCAAAAGTGTACGCTGTGACTGTTCCCACCCTACAAATAAGGACACCGAGGCCTCCAGAGGCTTATTCGAGGCCCCTCATCTGCAGTCTGCTCCCCAGACTCTCCCTCATCCCCCACATATCCCTGAAATTCTCCCCTGAACTCCAGAAACTGACCTCACACAGCCACCAAGGCTGGCCGGGGAATGTTGGGAGCCAGCCTCCAAAGTAGCCTGAGGCTGCAGCCCCTGCCAGCGCTGATGACACAGGCTGTGTGCGAGGCCCTGGGGGTCAGGGGCGGTCAGGGGGGCTCAGGGGCTGAGCCCACGCAGCCCCTTGCCACCTGTCTCCTCCCTCCCTCCCTCCACATGGGGAGGCACAGCACTGACCCTGGGCTTCATTTCACCCATTAACTCATTCATACACTCAATCATCTAATGCCAGGCACTGTGCTGGACAGCGAGGGGACACTGGTGGACAGGGTACCTAATGATGAAGACAGGCAACAAACAAGTCGACCAGCAAAGGCATACTAACTGGATACTAAGACACGCTGAGGAAGAAATGAAATTTGATGGCACCCTAAAAAGGGCTGGGGTGGGGGCCCTGTTATTGTCACTTTTATATGATCCTGCCTTTCCTGTGGCACCTATTCTGGCGTGCGTGCCTGTGCCTGTGCCTGCCTGTCTCCCCCACCAGATGTGCCAGCGTGAAAGCAGAGCCTGCCCTCC
Organism: Pteropus alecto; assembly: GCF_000325575.1. Taxonomy (NCBI): domain Eukaryota; kingdom Metazoa; phylum Chordata; class Mammalia; order Chiroptera; family Pteropodidae; genus Pteropus; species Pteropus alecto. The sequence continues at coordinate 70,423 of NW_006436286.1, read as the reverse complement.
CAACCCTGCGCCCCCACCCCAGGGCCTGGTGCTGAGCAGCTTCTCAGGGAAGGGAGCAGAGTGGACCTTGCACTTGTGAGTCAAGGAGCCCGGGGGTGGCTAACGAGTCCCATGAGGCACGTGAGCTTATTACTGGTTTGGGGGAGGGAGGTAACAGTGACAGTCGGAGTGCTCCGAGCCCCTGCTCTGTGCAGTCATTTGCATGCCTCTTCCCCATCAACCTGTGTGCAGCAGCCTTTCGGAGACACACTATGGCTAATGCATTTCACAGGTGTGGACGCAGAGGTCACACCTCTAGTGAAGGAGCCAAGAAGTGCATGCAGACAGCCTGGCTGCCTCCCCCGGTCATTCAAATCCCCTCTCCACGTGGGGCAGTGATGGTGGGCAAAGAGGGCGGGTCCAGATGCAGACGGTTCCACATGCACATGCCCGTGAGCTTCCCGAGCCCCAAATAATCTGAGATTGAGTGCCCCCATTATTCTCTTCCTCACGCCCCTTTCTTGCATGGCCTTGCCCCTCCCCACATCCAATCCACTAGCAATTCCTATTGATTTCACCTTAAAACATCACCCTGAGCCCACGCGCCTCTCTCCACGCTCCCTGCTCCCTCCCTGGCTACTGCCATGACACCCCAACAACTGGAACAGTCTCCTGACCACCCTCCCCACCCACCCCGTTCTCCAGACAGCATCCAGACAGGCCAGCATGATTGCAGGCCGAATCAGTGCCCAGCTTGGAGCCCTGGCCTCGGAACTTAGAACAAAGTGACACAAGAGATGTGGGCAGGAGAAGCGGGGATGGAGGGGTGGGTGGTCCTCCACAGCTGCCCCTCTGCTTGGCTGTGGGTGTCAGGGGCCAAGTGCTGCCGAGGAAGCCGCCAGTGGTCTCCTACAGCCTCGGCGCCTTCTGGTTTCCCCTCACTGCTCCTCCCTGGCCCCATCGGGACTAGGAGTGGCAGTGAGGACGCCACTGCTGCTGGTCCCAGAGTGGTTCGTCACTCCTCATTTGTGACTCCACCCACATCCCCATAAATAGTCCTGTTAAACTTCCACCAGTTACCCCTGAGCGTGCTGTCTGCTGCGTGCACAGCACCTGGACAGTCCGCCATGGTCGGGGCCCCACCTCCTCTCGCTCATCGCCACACTCTGGCCACACCTGGCTCCTTTCTGTTCCTCCAACACACCAAGCTCGTGGCCTCCTTGGTGCCCCTGCACTTGCTGGTCCATCCGGCCTGGGGCACTGGTCTCAGTCCGAAGGTCACTCTTCAGGGAGGCTTTCCTGGTCAGGGAGGGACAGCAATTCTGTGGGACTATGGATGGAGAAGAGCAGAGGCGGCCGGACGTGGGAGTGCTGTTCAATTATCACAACACAGACAAGAGGGACGACTCTGAGAGGAAGTCCGCTTCCTGCCCCGGGAGGATCCGACTGCCACCGGGGGAGGCGGCCTGGCTGCAAGAGCGCGGAGGCCTCTTCGGTGCTTAATGGGCCGTGAGTGTGTGAGGAGTCCAGAGCGGTATGAGCAATCAGACTAGAGTGTGAGCTGAGCGTGCCAGGAGGGAGGAAGGGCGACGGGGAGCGGGGAGGAGGTGAGGTGGGACCTGACCAGGGAGGTGGCGTGAGTCGGGAGGTCTCGTGTTGATAAATCCTCAGAGACAGTGTCCCCAAGCGTGTGCACCGCAGAGACACATCAACCCCTAGACCGCGGGGCCGTAACGCAAGTCTCCTTCCCACTCGTGCGAGCCTGGGTGTGCCTGTGGCTGTGACAGCTGGAGCACGTGGCCTCCGAGCAAAAGGGAGATGGAGGAGGTAGACCAGCACTTAACTGCCACAGCCCAAAAGGGACACAGGACACGTCTACTCACGGGCCATCTGCCAGTCACATGACCCCAATCACTGGCAGACGGTGGAGGAATCTGCAGAAGCGGGTGGACATTTGGGAGCACTGACCTTCTCAAACAGACACGGATCCGTGACAGAACACACGGTAATTCCAGATGCCACACGAGATAATTGTGGGTCAAATGGATAGAGCATTAAGTAGCACTGAATCGCCTCATGAAAAAATAGTTCCCCGCTCGATTATCCCCAACGCCTTGTAATGATAACATCTCATTTGATGGCAATATGTGTTGAACGCCTCTCTGTCACTGCTAAGCTCCTTGGTCAATAAGTGACGCGCTGGCCTCAGGTGCAGAGCCTGGTCTTACGAAGCTTCCAAAGCTGCATTTCTTCCCCCTGGCACGGCATGTGTTCTCACGGTTCACACCTACACCGCACAAATGACGATCGACTCTCCTTCCAGGAGAGCAGAGTACACTTTCCTTTTCAATAAATGTTTTTATCTTTTTAATTGAGCCTATTTTAAAAAGAATATTAATTCTGTCCCAAGTCAAACTGTGCAGCACATATAGTAATATTTATTTTAGAAGGGGTAATACGTACTTCAGAATTCAAAAAGTATCACAGTCTATATAGCAAAAACTCTCCCCCCAACCCCATTCCCAGCCACACAATTCCCCTTCCTGGAAGTCGCCGGTGTTAATAATTGTCATGAACACTCACGCTCATACAAACAATGCTGTGCATACTCCACTTGGCGCGCATACGGGTGCCTGCAGGACGCATCCCCGGGAACGCAAATTCCAGGGCTCCAGCCACATGCATTTCTAATTCCTCTGGTCCAGTCTGGTGCATTGCTGCATGTTGGTGGGACAGGTTTCCAGCAAAGCCCCAACTCAGGGCAGTTTGGACCATACACAATTCCATTATTTACTCAACAAACATTTATAAGCACCTATTCTGAGCTCCGCCCTGCGCTAGGAACTGGGGATAGAAAGATGAACTTGACTCTGTCTCGACCTCAAAGACTCCATGATCTAGGGCGGGACATGCACACGGCAGTTGCCGTGGATCTCTGCTGCTGCACATGTGGACTCAGTGGGCACTCACAGAAAGTGCACAGCCAGGTTGGTCTTCTCTGCTCCCCGGCAGCTGAGGCCTCGTCTGGGGTGACTGGAATGGCTGGGGGCAGAAGGACCCATTACCCACTGGGCCGCCCTGCGCCCAGCTCTGGTGCCCGGGCTGGGAGGGCGGAAGGACAGGCTCAATTGAGACTCAGCCTGTGACCTCTCCTGTCACACTCAGCCCGTGACCTCTCCTGTCGCAGGGTAGTTGGACTTCTTCCGTGGGGGCACAGGGTTCCGAGTGCAAGTGTTCCAGTGAGCACGGCACAAGCAGGGTGGCCTGCATGACTCAGCCTTGGAGGCCACCACAGCCAGCCACGATGCAAGCAGGGGGACGGGAGGAGGGTTTTAAAGCGGCCACACTGCTAACCCTAAGAGGACGCAGGATCCGCGCTGTGGTAGAGGTGGACACGACAGGAGCCTGGAATGGGAGGGTCAGCATCGTTTCTTCTGAGAGGGACAGGAAGAGACTCAGGAGCGCCATTGGAAGGAGGTGACATTAGAAGTAAGCATTGGAAACTAAGGGGGGCGTTAGCAAAGACTGAACTCTGAGTGGGAGGAGGGCGAGAGCATGCCAGGCAGGGGGCGCACGTGCAAGAGCTTAAGCTGTTCTGAACGGGCGTGGAGTGAGCCTGGACGGTGAGAAACAAAGCCGAGTAAGAGGCCCATGGACTCCCGGGCCGGAGTCGAGATCTTCTCTCTAGCACTGGCCACCTGAGTGATAACACGCGAGCCTCGCTTTTCTCCCCTGGGCAGAGCTGGGGGTCCGGAAGCTCGAGGGGTTGCTGTGAGGAAGGCGCACGTGCCGTCGAAGCCGTCGTGAAAGCTGGGCTGCTCACTGGAATCAGCCAGGCTCCCTGAACACCCTGATGAAACGGAAGCGTGACTCTCTGGAACTCTCGAAACACTGCTGAGGAGACTAAGGGAGACCTGACAAACGCGAGACGGCCCAGTTCACAGACCAGGAGATTCCACAGACTGGCCTTCCTGCCGAGACCTCCCAAGCTGATCTACAGCTTCAGTGCAACTCTGATCGGGACAACGTGGCAGTGGCAGAGCAGCCATGGGATGTAAGGTGCAGCGCAGCGGGGAGTCAGCGATGGCGTGATAACTGCACATGGTGCCAGGTGGGTACTAGACTCATTGGGGGATCACTCCGTAAGCTGAATCAATGTCTAACCACGATGCTGTACTCCTAAAACTAGTATAATGTTGAATGTTAACTGTAATTGAAATGTAAAAACATCAACATCCCAGCTGACTTCTTTTCGGAAATGGATACGCTTATCCTAAAAGTCGCATGGAAATTCAAGCAGCACAGACTATAATATCACAATTTTGAAAAACAAGAAAACATGGGAGGTCTCACGGTTCCCAATTTCAGAACTTTCCATAAAACTGCAATGATCAGGACAGGGTGGTATTGGCACATGCTTCAATGGGATAGAGTCGAGAGCCCAGAGATAAACCCACGTATCTATGGTCAGCTGAATTTTAGTAAGGGTCCATTCAAGAAAGAGAGAAGAATCCTTTTAACAAACAGTGCTGGGACAAGTGGACGTCCACACGTAAGAGAGTGAATGAAGCTGAACCCCCACCTCGCACCACATACGAAAATTACTGAAGATGGATCGAAGGCCGAAAGGTGAGAGCTAAAACTATCGAACTCTGTGAAGAAAATATAGAAGAAAATCGTTGTGACCTTGGATTTGGATCTTAGATATGATGCCGAAATCACAAATGACGAAAGAGAAACTAGATTTACCAAAATTCATCAAAATTTAAAACTCTGTGTTTTGTAGGACACCATCAAAAAAGTGAAGGCAACCGACAGTGTGGGAGAAAACTTTTCAGATTATGTATCTGACTTGTATCTATAATATATAAAGACCTATTACAACTCAATAAAAAAAAATACAAAGAAGCCGATTTTAAAACGGGCAACGAGTTGGAACAGACATTTCTCCAAAGACAATGCTCCAATGGCCAATAAGCTCATGAAAAGATGCTCAACGTCATTATCCACCAGAGAGATGCCAATCCAACCACAGTGAGATCCCACTCCACACCCACCAGGGCACCTACAATCGGAAAGACGGACAAGAGAGCGTGTGAGTGAGTGAGGATGTGGAGAAAGAGGCCCCTCTTACACAGCTGGTGTGGGTGTAAATGGCACAGTCACTGTGGGAAGCAGTCGGGCCGAGGGCCCATGGGACCCAGCAATTCCACTCCTAGGTTTGGGCCCAAAAGGAATGAAAACATGTGCCCGCACAAATCCCGTACAGAAATATTTACAGAGAAGTATTCGTAATAGCCAACAAGTGGAAACAACGCAAATTTCCACCAGCTAATGACGGGATCAATAAAATGTGGTATATTCATATAATGGCATGTTGTTGAGCAGTAAAAAAATAAATAAATAAATGAAGTCCTGAATCACCGTATAATATGAATGAACCTTGAAGACACTACGCTCAACAAGAGAAGCCAGGCACGAAGCACCACGTGTTACATGATCCCAGTTCTATAAAATGCCCGGAGTAGGCAGATCTGTGGGGACAGAGAGGTTACTGCTCGCCTGTGGCTACGGGTGGGGGCTTGGGGGGGAAGAGCTGAAGGGGCACGGCAGCCTCTTGGGGTGAGGAAAACGCTGTGGAATCGATGGTGGTAAACATCTTTTTCTTTCCTTGGATTTTGTTTTTTCTTTTCTTTTTCATCTCTATGAGATGATGGCTGCTAACTAAACTTCCTGTGCTCATCATTTCACAATATACGTAGGTCAAACTGTTATACCGTGTGCCTAAACTTACACAGTGCTGTATGTCAGTTGCCTCTCAATAAAACTGAAAAAAAATAAATTGATGGTGGTGATGGGTGCACAACTCTAAAAATACTAAAAGGCACTGAATTAAGGGCGGTGGGGGAGGAAGGAAGGACAAATAACAGACAAAAGGAAAATGCTGTGTCTGGGTCACGCTCCCGGGGAGTCTGCTCTCCCTGGCCTGGGGGGCGGCCGGGGCATCAGGTCGTTCGTTGGGACAGCAAAACCCAGCTCCTCCTGACGGATAGAAACAGGAAAAATAAAAGTGCAGGCGACAAGAAATGCTGAAAATCACAGAGATGAAGTTTGAGTGGAGGACGCTGAGTCTGGGGCACTGAGTCACGGGGAGGGGAGTGGAGAGCAGCCCTTTCTGCGACTCGGGGCAGCTTGGGGCAGAGGGGACCAGGATCTCACAGGGCACGTCACCCTTCAATTGGCCTGCAGAGTTTATCTGTGACCGCAGGAAATCCTTCCCACCCCGACTACCACACCCACATACCAGTCTCGGGTGGCACCCCACGCACTCACCTCTAGATTCGAGATGAAGACAGAGGCCCTTCGTTCCCTAAAATGAGGCCCCCAGGACACCCCCTCACATCCTCCAAGCATCCGTATTTCCGAAGGTCACGGGGGTGGGGCTGTGCCACGTTTCCAAGTGTGTCACGTGCAAGTCTGAGCACAGCGGGCTGGCCTCTCACTCTGCAGCTGCGCGTCTGCCCATCTTGGTGCCTAACCGAAGCCTCGGTGTCAGCACCCTGTCACCAAGACGAAATGACACTCGTCACTATTCTGCGAGCGAAGTGATCTAAGCAAGTGACAACCACCATCGTGTTGAACCCTCACAGCCACGCTCAGAGACAAGTCACCCATTGCTGTGAACCCCGCTCGCAGATGAGGAAACTGAGGCTTCACGAGGCAAGAGGCTCGGCCGGAGGCACACGCTACGAAGGGACAGGGCAGGATGTGAACGCACGTCCGCCTGCTGTGGAGACATAACCCTCCCGACCCTGAAGTGCCCTGATGTCACGTCTACCTGCTGGTCAGCAGTGGCAGTGACAGAACCAACATTTGTTCCCAGGTCCCTGTCCCCAGAGCTGGTGACTGCACTGTCTCCGTGTCTGGTAGCACCCAGTACAGAGTAGGGACGTGGTGATGTCAGCACCCCTTCCACCCGCAGACAAACCGACCCATTCGGCCAGCCTGGTGACTTTCAGGAGCCCGTCCCTCTGGGGGACACGGTGCACATGGAGGTCCCTCACGCAGCTCACTCCCCACTGGCCCGACCAGTCCTTAAGGAGCCCGTCTGACTCCCGCCTCACTGACCCTCTGGAGACCTGGCCTTGTCCGCCCTCCACCCTGGGCGCTCACTCCAGATGTAACAGTCGTGAACACGTCTGTCCCGAACGCAGACGTGGGATGTAATTCCCTAAGAATTCAAAGTAATTTCAAGTTATTTTCCAATATCCAATTTGCCTTTTATTTATTTGGGGCAACGTCTCAGTGGCAGCTCCCCAGCCAAAGTGCCAGGGCTTGTTTACAGAGCCCAGCCCCGGCTCGGCAGGCAGCCACACGCCCGACACAGACGGTTCCGATTAAAAACGTAATGACAACACTGGACGCAGCCTTAAATAAAGTGAAACTGCAGGAGACGAGAGGGGGCAGAAAGCGTAAATGGGAGCGACGCCCATCTCCCCAGACGCCCTGCGGCGTGTGCGGCCTGCGGCGCTGGCACCCTGCCTTGGCTGCATCGGACACAAGCTCGGCACCCAGCAAGGACGGGTGGGTGGCTCTGCCAGCATAGGGCTGGGAGGAGGGTCCTCATTATCAGAGGTCACCTGTCTGCCCATTCGCCTGCTTTTTGTTTAATGTCTTTCTCTAGTAAGTGCTGGTTCTCAGGCCCGAATTAGTAGACGACGACTAGTGGCAAAACTCCACCCAACTCAAACCGACTTAACCAGAAAGTGGGTAAGACCATCAGTGGTGTTAGCTTCAGGCACAGTTAGATCCAGGTGCCCGAATCTTCAAGAACCCTCCATACCTATCTCGTGATTCTGCTCCCTGCAGAGCTGGCCTCATTCTCACTCAGCCGTTCTCACACGGGTGGCTAAGACAGAATCCCAGCTAACATCCTACCAGCCGAGCATTCCCGGCAGAATGGGAGGGCTCCTCTTCCCATAGTTCTAGCAAAAGTCTCAGGGTGGGCTTTCATTGGCCCTGCTGGGTCACGTGCTGATCCCTGAACCAATCACTGTCACCAGAGAGTTTCAGTCCTCTGACTGGCCAGGCCTGCCTGGGTCAGATTCCCACCTGATGGCTTCCTGAGCCGATTTGTGATTCTCAGAGAGAAAAGGGTGGGGAACTGAGTCTCCACACCACCCCTGTAAGAGGCAGTCGAACCCCCAAAATCCACTGCTAGAACAGCAATTCATTTTTAGTAAGTAGCAGTTTAGTTTCAGCAAAACATCATCTATCGTATAGAGTACATAAGAGTAATTTGAATTTTATCACTTTTATTTTGACTCTGAAATTGGAATGCACCTTAAGCTCTATAGCCTCTTACAATTACAATTGACAGCACTTTTCCCTCTTAGTGCTACATAAAATAATAATGTACCTTACAACTGATGGCATTTTAGATTCAATAAAACATAGCATATGCAGAATGAGTTGATACCTAGTTTGGTTTGTAAGTAACTAAGTAACATTAAGACAAAAAATGTTAAAGTTAATGTGAGGTCCATAAAAACAGTCCGCATAGTACTCAGTCGAAGTATCACTGATGAAAATGAGGGAAGGAGAACAAGTTTTAATCGCGAGAGTCAGATTTCCACATCGGAAAGATACTCTAGCACCGTGTCGGACAGAAACAGAGACCGGTTTTGTAGCGGATCTTCCGAGAAATTGTGAGGACTTAAACCGAGGGAAAATAAGGGGAGATGAGGACGCGACGTGCAGAGACGTGCAGGGGGCAGAATCGACAGGGAGCGGAGATGATCTACTAGGGAAGATCCCACCTTCTCCGGGCCTCACACAGGAAATGAAAAATCACACCTCATGCCTCCCAGCAGACTGACTGACTGTAGGTATCACCCTCATGCTCTAATTACTCGATGGGAAACAAATTATAAGTAAACATGAGAACCAACGATTCCCCCACAGCAGGGAATATCCATTATTTACCCATAAAAATATTTCAAGGGTTATTAGCATGTAAACTGTGATTAATTAAATTCACGAAAATTGTTCCTAATGCATGCAAATGAGGCGGTTCGTGCCGAGTGAGGCCGAGGCTCCGCTCGCTCGCTCTCTGGCTGCCGGAGGAGACAGGAGTGGAGAAAGGCACTCGACTCGTCTCCCACTGCAGCGACTTCGGGAAAAATTAAACCGTAGGGTCCACCTCCCATGCGGTTTGACCCTGAACTCTGCCAGACTTTCTTCTGTGTCGGGTCCACACAATTAAGGAGACACATGTGGACGCTGCTTTCCACATTGGGGAATTTATTCACACCCGTGATCCCCGAGGGGCCTGGCACCACGGAGCGTGGAGGAACCTGGAGAAAACCAGCCATTTTCTAACCCGGTCTGACCACCGACTCCAAGAAAGAGCCAAGACGCCTCCGAGTCACATGGCCTCATTTCCCAGGCTCTCTGTGCGCCACTCTCAATTCCTGCAGAGTTTTCACCAGGTCTACAAGACCGGACTGCACACACCAAGGAAAGCTGGCCCAGAAACGGGGACCAGGAGGAAAGGCAAAGGGAGACTCTGCAGGAGCCAGGGTGAGTAGCATGGTGGTGACCTCCACGAGCCGAAGGGCTTGCCCACTGTCCCTACCCTTTAAGCCTCCAGAGATCCCACTGGCCGAATCGCTAGGCATTTAGTGCCACAACGGACCCATGAGGGTTTCGATCACCCGAGGACACGTGCACCCCAGGGGCCACCCCAGTGCAGACAGTCCTCAGCAAGGACCCGTCTCCCTGCAGCCTCTCCACGAGCCTTTGCTCCTCTGACCCCAGCAGTGCCCTGTACAGCACAGACACCTGCCCCCGCCAGGATGTCTGCAGAAGGACCGAACTGTGTGCCCAGGCAGGAGTCCCAGAGAGGCCTGCACCGCAGAGACGCCCTCCCGCCGGGCCCGCCCACATGCAGACGCAGCTAACACGAACCCCAGACCCCTGCTGTGCATCTTCACAGATGGCCTGTAAGTGGCCGCATCACTCAAGTTGTCCAGGTGAGGAGATGGGGCACTGAACGAGACTGGCAAACTCCCCGGCACAGGCCACAGTGTCCTGCCCCGTGGTCAGCGGGCATCTGAGACAAGACCCAGCCAGGCCCACTCTCCCCGCCAGTGCTCCCGTGGTGGTCCTGGGTCCTGGGGCTGACCGCCAACGCGACTCCTTCGCCCCGGGGCCCAGGAGTCTGACTGTAGCCCCTGGAGGTTCCAGGCAGTGCCCTTGAGGGCCTTTCTAAAGGGATGAAGTCTCAGATTGGACCCCAAGGACACACAGAAAGACTGATGCCCAAAGTCAGGCCAGGAAATCGGGGAAAGCGAGAGCCCAGTAGCGGGTCGCAGAGACAAAGCCACCCAAAGCCCCGAAGCCTCAAGCAACGCCACTCAGCTCCCCCGCAGGCCTAATGGCCAGGGCGCCTGAGCACGGGGCCCCTGCCCACGCTGGGAAGCCCTAGGGCGGGGCCAGGCAGCTGCCGGGGTGTGAGGGCAGCGCTGACAGGTTGGGGTGCAGGGGCCTGACGACAGCCCCAGGGAGGCACGACAGTAGACAGACTCGGAAGAAACAAGACAGGACAGCAGCAGGGCGGCAGGGCCCCCGAACCTCCTTTGTGTCTTCAGCACTCCCAGGGGACCCCCATGTGGACTCTTCAGTGGCTTGACCCGTCCTAGACCCGCATCGCCAGGCTCCTCTGGCCCTTCGCGTGCATGACCAGTGTCTCTGAGAGACTTAACCTCCCCACATCACTCCTGCCACAGGGTTCGGGGTCCCCTTATGGGAACCCAGCCACATCGCCTCATTAAATAACTTTCAGGTGGTGCGGGACCTGCACAGACTCACTGCTGATGCTGCCCTGCCCGGGCTGGTGTCATGAACAGTGGTGGTGACAGCAGTACCTCGTGGGGGATGCAAAGCCCTGGGGCACATTTTCTGGCTGTTACCAGAAGAGGTTCGCACGAGACATGCGTGTGGCGACGCACGGGGCAGCCTCAGAGGATGCGCAGCCCACAGGTAACTGTCCCACCTTCTCAGGCACCCTGTCCTCAATTCCAATTCCTCCTGGTGACCCCTGTCACGGTTTTAGGAGCGTCCCTTCTAGGGAGAGTCACGTCCACACAAGCGGACATGGACGTGTCCCCCTTCCAATGCGGACAGACGTAAGGACGTTCACCTTCTTGCTCTTTTCTACTTATTGGAGAACGTGCCATCCCAGTATGCGTAAGTCAGCCTCATGATTTTTCAACGGCTTTGAGTAATCATAATTCATTTAATGGGTCTCCTCCCGACACGCCAGTAAGTTACTGAATGTGTCACGTTGAACCCTCACAGCCGCTTCACGAGATACACACGCTTCTCCTATGGAACAGCTCGACGCAATTCAAAGGCCAAGCCTTGAACCCCCACACACGATTCACGTAAGAGCCCTCGAACCCGGCTGCACGGTGGGATTACCCAGGAGACAGGCTGAGGTCCCGCTACTTCCCCAACTCGGGCCTCCGCCGCCGGCGCAGATGCGCCCTAGCCGGGTCCCGCGGTGATCATTTTGTATTAGGCTATTTCCTCCTGCCACGGTGCCTCCAGGCTCTTTCTCAGGACATGAACCTTCACGGCCCTCCTCTGCCACTGTCCCCGTCCAGTGGTATTTCTGACTCCACTCAGGAGACCTGGGGATGTAGCAGCGGCAGCAGCAGTAACTGGGCAGTTGACACTCCGGACCCCTGGACAGCTGCCCTTAGCCGCTGGGACTGGGGGCCTTTGGTTCAGTCCCCTGGACTGGAAACCCAGAGACAGGCAGGGAGAGAGGGGCAGAGAGCTGTGCCCTCGTCTCCAGCTACACAAAGACGACCTGCGTGAACTGGCTCAAGAGCATTTACAACAAGTGAATAAGTCAGTCCACATTAGGACACCACTCTCTGTAAGAGTTACAGTGACGGAGTGCCTACTGGGTGCCAGAGGTGACACAGGCTTCCTCTCTGCTTCTCTCTGAAACCTGCAGGGAGGTGTCACTGAGCAAAGCCCCGGCACAGAGAACTGATTCTTTCACCAGGTACAGGTGAGGTGATGCTGTGCTGGTACACAGCCCCAAACAGCCCCAAACAGCCCCAAACAGCCCCAAACAGCCCCAAACAGCCCCAAACAGCCCCAAACAGCCCGGGGGTAAAACGGCAGAGGGCGGGAGAGTTGCTCTTGCTCAAGCGACATGTCCGCTGGGGGTTGGCCATGTCTCAGCTGCACGCCACTGTCTTTCATGGACACTGTACTCCATCACCACGGTGGCCCTGTGGGAGGTCCAAGGTGGTGGTGAAGGTGGTGCTGACCTCACTCCTCCCACGAGCAAACTCAAATGCAGGCACATGCAGGTAGCAGTTACTCCCGTGAGACCCAGCCTGAGTGACCAGCTCGGACAACAAGCAGGAGAAGGAGAGGGACGGAGAGCTGGGGAGCCCGGGAGCTGCGGGAACTCCCCGGGGAGGGGCGGGTGGCGCATTGTCCCGGCCTCTCCACCTTGATGGGCTGATGGGGGCTCTATCGGGCTCCGGCCTAGAGGACGTCACCACCGTTAAACCGGCCATGCGGGAAATGCTAAAGGTCTTTAAGAGGAACAGGACTGGCCATAGCCAGAAATACGAAAATACGAGAATGGGAAAAATCTCACGAGCCAAATATTCAATAAATACAGCAAGTCAGACATTTCAAAAGCTACTAGGAAGGTTAAAAGGAAAAAGCATTGAACTCAACTCGAATTCCGTAAGTAGTTAGGAGAGACACAACATGATCTGAAATAACACATCAGTCACACAAAGGGGGTAGAAATGTCCTTATAGAATGTATTCGACCTCTCATGTCCCTCTGTCAGCGGCAAGGAGCAGGGGCAGAGGAGGCTGTCGGATGAGATTTGGTGGCTGGGGTGGGGGACAGGAGCTAGGTGCTGAGCAGGTCCCTGTGCTCAGCTGAACCTGGGCCTCTGGCAAACTCTTCTCCCCGTGGCCCAGGGCCCCAGCCAGACCCGGGCAGAGAGACAGCTGGTGTGGCCCCAGATCCCTGTGTACCCTTACCTCCCCCTCCCGCAGACCCGCAGACCCGCATGCCTGCCTCTTGCCCAAGCCATCCCTCTGCCCACCGGAGCATTCTCCCAGACCCCCACGGTGCCCCTTGTGACGACCCGCAGCACTGGGGAATGTAACTGTTGTAATGATTACTTACAGCCATTACAATAAGTTTTTAAGGGCTCCCTTCAAATTGAACAATGTTTTTTCAAAGTCAACAGCTGGTTCACAGCTTGAATGCAACTGTTAGGATAAATTAAATAAAAAGAGTAATAAAATCACAGTCTAAATTTAATTTCTGAAGAGTGCATAGGCTCCAAAAAAAAAAAAAAAAGAGGCATTTAAAAAATGCTTTTAAAATGCAGCCAGAAAAGCAGAAGTTAATTCATTCCCTGATTATGTCAGCTAATGGGCACACTGGAGCAATTAACCACATAACTGCCCTGGTGTGGACAAACCTTAGAGCTCACTCCACTGTACACAGTGTCCTTGTGGGAAGGGGTGATCAGACGGGGGACTTACAAGCAAGCTCAAAAAAAGTCCCTGTCCCCTGAAGCAAAATAACAATGAAGATGTTGTCTGCGGCAGGCCTCCATCTCAACACATCTTCCTGTTACCTGTAGCGACCTGGAACTACCTGGCAGGTCTGACCTGGCATTCCCTGGCACATGGCATGTGTAAAGCTTCTTTGCACATGCTTGTAGGTAGGTTGCAAAATTCAGCCACTGAAACCCTTTGCCTCTGCAAGGCAGCAGGATATGCCACTCAAAAACATGCCACTTGGCCTAAAGATTATTTTTGAGCTAAAGGCAACTGAGAAAAAACAGGTACAAGAAAAGCTCTCTGCCTTCCCCCATTTGCCTATAAAGCAGGACATAAATCTATCACAGTGTCTGCCCTCCCCCCTCTGCCAGGAAGGACGAACATCAACCGCTGAAGGCACGTGCAGATGCCTAGCAGCATGGAGATGGCACCGGAGGGTCTACACGACCACGAGTGAGCAAGCCTTGCCTTCCGCCAGCTTCCCCACCACTCACCGCCCTAGACAGTCTGGGCTTTTTCTTTGTCACATCTCTTCTCTAGCCACGCACGGTTGGTTTGTTAGGGCGCCGTGGAAGCCCAGGCTGTAATCTCCCTTTAGGTGACTGAGACTCCCAGGTGTCTGCCTGAGGCGCATGTTAACACGCTCGCTCGTCAATCTGGCATTAGTCTAATTCACAGGAACCTAGTCAATGCATCTAAGAGTTTTTTCCTCCCCTACACCTCACTGGTAACTTACCTTGGGACCCACCTGAAAAGACCCTCCCAGCACCTCCCGCGGGATCTCGAGCTACACACCACGCTTTGGTGTCAGCCTGGGCTTGAACCCCACCCCTGCGGCCTGCACAGTGATCAGCGGTTTCTCGGACCCTCAATTTCCTCTTCTGCAAAAAGGAGACTCATTCGTTCTTTCCTACAGTCCATACATGTTTACTGAGCACCTACTCTGAGCCAGACCCCGTCACAGGTCCGGGGAGACAGCGGTGAGCCAGCCAGACAGAAACCCCTGGCTGAGGCAGCACACGCCCTCATGGGCGACACAGTGAACGTGACCAGGAAGCAATACGAACAGCGTGGGAGGGGGTCTTTTGGGAGAAAGTAGTGGAAGGAGGGAGGGGTGCTGTAATTTTAAATTAGGAGTTCGGGGAAGGCCCCACAGAGAAGGGGCGACTGGAGGGCAGGGAGCCGGCCACGTGGAGGGTGAAGGGGTCCAGGCTGCGGACTGGAAGTGCAAAGGCCCTGAGGCAGGAGTGGGCCGCGGTGGGAGGTGAAGTGGGAGCGCCCGCATTCAAAGCGCTAATTCGCCATTCAAAGGTGTTGGCAGAGAACTTAACGCGTCAGACAGAAGGGAGGCTGTGGGGGTGGAGGGCAGTTCCTGGCGCATGGGACGCACCTGATCCGGCGGACAGGTGGAGCCCGCGTCCTGGGCGGGCGGAGGTGGACACGCTGTCCTGGCGCCGCTTCCCCCGGGGTGAGGATGCAGGTTCGCCTGCAGGTGTACCCCGCGTTTCCTCGCGGACGTGGACCCAGGCTGGAAGGTCTGTGTCAGGCCAGGGGGCTGCTGCGCTCTGGCTCCGAAGGGCGGTAGCTGCGCGGCCCGGGGCGCCGGAACCGGGGGCGCAGGAACCGGGGAGCGCACGACAGCCGGTGCTCGCGCGCTGCGGGGACGCGGGCGCAGCCCGGCGAACGCGGGCCTTTGGCAGGGTGTGTGCGCATGCGCGTGCGGTCTCGGCCCTCCAAACCCACCGGCCACCTGCAACCCGGCAATTTAGTTCTTTCTCCTGTTCCCACCCAGCTGGGCACCCTTTCCATTCACTCCCCAGGTCGGCCACAGGCGCCGCGCTCAAGACTCCCCCTACCCCGCCCACCTCGGCCTGTGCACGTGGCCCAGCCCAGGGCCCACCGACACACACACCTGCCCGTACTTGCTGGAAGACACGTGAAAGTACTAAACGTGGTCATCTGAAGGGACGGAGGGAACACAATGGACAAGAAAGGGATTGGCGGTGTTTTGGGAATGTCTTTTTATATTATGTTGACATCTGAGCTATGTAAATACAATATAGCATCTATTTTTAAAACTACATTAAGAAAACTGCAAGTGACTGACATTCTGAGGCCACAGGTACTGATTGCAGGACAGGGCGAACTCCCTCAGGGGAAGTCAAGCCCTGCACCAAGAGAGCCTTTGCTGAGTGCAAGAATTCAAATGCCTGCCCGGGCTCGAGTCAAAAGGAAAGTTTATCAGAGAAGGGGAAAAGCGAAGACAAGACAACGCAAAGACAAAAAGCCAAGACAAGAAAAAAGCCTCGGGTTCAATTTATTCTTAGTCGTTTCCATGAATTACCATTTAGAGACTTTGTTTGCCCATGGCATACAGTGAGGAAGGGTGACAAGCAGTGTGCAAGGCCCGGCCATTCCCAGCCTTTGATCCGTAAGTTCCCCCTGCCTTTATCCGCAGGGAATGGATGACTCTATCTTGTGTAGGGCGCCCCATGAGGGCTCTGCTTTTCCTTCCTGGTGTGGGGAATGGGCTGCTGGCATCTCAGCAGTAACAGTCCTTTGTTCTGCGGGTTCCTCCTGGTCTGGCTGCTGGGCTGATCAGCACAGCAGTCTCCGAACACAGCCTCCTCCTCCATTAGGAGGTGGACTGGGACTGAAGTGTCTCGGTGGTGATGACGATGTTGGTGAAGGCACCGGTGGGGCTGGGCTGGTGACAAGGATGGTCGCGTGGCAGCGACAGGGTGGACTGTGCTGAACAGGCTCACAGAACACAGCAGGGATGAGGGCCGAGACTGAGGAGTGAGGGCGGCAGCAGTGCAGGACCGAGGACTGTGACAGTGGTGGTGACAGTGTCATGACGGTCAGACATGTGGCACTAGTGCTGTGGCGACGCTGGCATGTGTTGACAGCAGTGCCGCCGGCGATGGTCATCATTGTGGTCACACTGTAATCCGGAGGCAGTGATGGGGAGCATCGTGAGCAGGGATGGTCACGATAGGACGGTGGACACTGTGACATGGTGCGTGGAGGAAGATAAGGGGAGACGGAGAAGGGAGAGGAGGGGAGAACCCAGAGCGCAGACGTCAGCAGCTGTGAAGGCACAGGCTGCCCTCCCCTGGGGTCTGTCAGCCAGCAGGCCCCAGGAGAGTAGAGACTGCAGCATGACGTGGAAGTTAAGGAGGTGGGCACTGTAGTTCACTTGGATTTGAACCCTGCGGTGTGGGACCTCAGATAAGTCGCTTAACTCCTCCAAACCTCTGTCCCTTCACATGTAAAATGAAGCTCATAACAGCGTCTACTTCCTGGAGTATGAGGGAAGCCACACTGTGAAACGCATGGCCCAGTGCTCGGATTCAACACCACTGGTTATCGTTACCATTATCCACGGCCACTGTGGACAAGTACACGGAGCTGCTATAAAGGGTTAGGTCCCCAGGATTTAGGGGTGGAGGAGGTGACAACAGGAGGCTCCCCCATCCCAAACCTCGCATGCTCTCAAGGCCATGTCTGCGGGGACACATCCAGCAGTGGGGACCCTGTACACAGGCTGCCCCTGGCTGGGGATGGCAGAGGCAGGGTCTGCACCAGAGCTCCTGAGTGCCCCTCCTGCTCGCACGACCTCTGAGTCTGACCCTAGCCCTCGGGAGACTCCGTGATCTACTGAATCACTTTTTATTCCAGTTCTACTGAAGACTGCTGGCACCGCTCTGAACAACCAGGTCCCACAGCTTACAGCTGGACAGCTCAGATGCCCCCAGGGGAAGCGGCCAAGTGGACTGAGACCAGCAGCAAGAGTGGGGGCTGGGGAGTAGCAAGGTCACGCTGCCCCAGGAGGCAGGGCAGGCCCGGTGCTGCCATATCTTTTCCAAGACAAACTGTAAATCTGGACCTGAATCTTCAAGAGAAATCTGAAATATGAAATCTCTTAAACGTTGGCACCTAACGTTTAAAAAGCAACGCATGGCCCAAACCAAGCCTAGCTGTGGGCAGCATTCAGCCCAAGCGGGGCTGAGCTGGGTGTCTGGCTTTAGAGGTAGCTTCTCCTTTGGGGCCCAGCAGCTTTTCTAGGGAGCTGCAGGGAGGTAGAGCCCGGGCCCACGGGCTCAGGACCCCCGCCCTCCCTTGCCCTCCCAGTGCCACCAAGGCAAGTATATCTGCAGCATGGGGAGGGGGCCATCCCCCTACTCTTGCTCAAGACCTTCTGTGGAGCCTCGATTCCCCTGCAGCCTCTCAGTTCTGCTGGAGGTCAAATTCTCCCTCCCCTCTGCTGCCCCTCCAATGAGGCAACAGCTGCCTGCTTCAGTGACAGGAAGTGGGAACCTTCACACAGCGCACCGCTTAACGACCATCAGTCTGGGGAACGTGGTGTTGGATCACGTGGCAGCGAGACCATCCCAGGCACTCCTCGCACAGCCGCTGCACACCTGCTGCACACCTGCACACCTCACATGGGCCGCCCATCCTTGGCTGAACATCGGTATTCAGGCACGGCTATCTGAATACAGCGCTGCTTTGTGCACAGGAGCAGATGTGGGGGGCGAAGCAGGGCAGCCCGAGGGCCCTGGGAATCCTGTGTCACCAGGCCAGTCAGCTCTGGGGGGCGAGGGATGGACTGAGTTACTGGCTCAGGTGGGGTGGTCGAGGGAAGGCCTCTCCGAGATGACATCTGAGCTGAAACCCGAAGGGTAAAGGCACCAGCTGGGAACCAAGCAGGGAGAAGGAATTCAGAAGGGACAGCAAGGGACAAAGCTCTAAGGGCGGTCGGTGGGGACACGCAGCTGGTGTGGCAAGCACAGTGATGGAGGGAGGGCAGATGAGCCAGACACGGGCATGGGACCACGTGGTGGCGGGAGGAGCAGGGCCTGTGGGCTAAGCCCCTGTGGACCCCCAAGGCAGAAGGGCAAGGCCTAAGTTGGAGAGCTCCCTCTGGCGGCCACGTGGAGAACAGCCTGCAGGGGACACGAGCTTCGCAGCCAAGACCTGTCAGGAGTGGTCGCAGGTGTGGGGCTTGGAGGTGACTGCAGCTCAGACCGGGCACTGACAGGCACTGACAGGGACTGGAGCCTGGGCTCACATGAAGTCCTATTTGAGAGGGGCAGCTGGCCAGACCCGCTGGCGCTGGACAAGGAAATGAAAGGAATCTGGATGATGCCTTGTTTTCACCTCGAGCGTCAAGCGTCAGCCTGGGTCATTCTGCCATCTCTTTATTCAGCAAGTATTCACTGAACATCTGTGTGCCACGCAATGGGCCAAGCCTTCGGGGGCCAGAGATCCAGAACACAGGGTTCATGTCCTCAGGGAGCCGCCCTCTATGACCTGGGCTTTCTGTGACCACTCCCCTGAAGTTGCAGACAGGAAAAAAGGGAAACGTGTCCCACAAATGAAAAATCCATCTGTCGAGTCAGCAAACATTTACTGAGCACCTACTATGTGCCAAGCACAGTCCAGGAGTGAGCAAGTCAGACGAGGTTCCTGCCATCACACAAGCTTCTAGGGAGCAGAGAGGAAATGAACATTTTTCAAGTGAAATGTTGTACTCTAGGAGAAATGAAACGAGAGGAGAGGCATATTAGAGCTTCCATGCCAACTGGGAGGTTCCAGGAAGTGACGGAGGGCTCGGGCCCGAAAGAGGCGAGGGTGCGACCATGCAGAGAGAGCCTAGTGACACAGGCGGAGAGCAGGAGGGAGTGAGGGCACAGCGGGAGGGCCCAGAGTCACCATCGGGGCCTGTGCCCCATGGAAGGACTTTGCATTTCGCTCTGAAAATGGGGACCCATCAGAGGGTCCAACTTGCGGAAGGCCACTTCCCTCAGCTACTCCGCCACCTTCCCCACATACCCAGCAACCCCCCTGAGTCCCAGAAAGGGCCAGACACAGCCACCCACTGTCATAGCTTTCCTAGCTCACCACCTCCCTGGGGCTGGCAGTGTGTGTGATTTATAAGTCCCTCCCTGGGACTGTGTATCTGGGGGCATCTGCTCCATTGTCATTGCTTCTGGACAGGGCCTTGCTACTCCTTCACAGATGAAATCACTGCCTCCATCCTGCTAATGAAAACAGCTGGTTTCCATTCACCAACTCCCCCCCCCACCCCACTCGAATTGCCAAGGGAAGAATTATAAATAAATGTGTACAAGCAAACAGATGCTGTCATTTAAAAAATTGATCCATCCAGCAAAAATGCCCCACTTAGGACAGAAGCGGCAGACTGCGGAGCACTCATCTTGGTGGCGTTTTTTTAATGAAATCAGACAAACAATGGGGTAGCTCACTAATAAATTCCAAAGAAGTGAATGGCCAAGGACACGGGGAGGGGCAGGGATGCAGACTCACTCTGCAGCTCCAGCATCCAGGACCCAGCGCCTGGAAGAGACGCGGGCTCTGCTGCTTTTCTGGACAAGCTCCTCCCACCTTCCTGCCTCTTCAACCCATCCGGACACCAGGTCAAACTCACTCGTTAGTGCTGTGGGAGCCCCCGACGCGGTGGTGACCCCACTTTGTGGTTTCCAGGAACCGTGATGCAGGCCAAGTGTCGTCCTGTGTTGTCCCACGCAGCCAGACCACCCCCCCAGCCTCCCTTGTGGCCAGGTTTAAACTGAGAGGCCACTGGAACCGGAACAGAAGTGACCACCGTGGGCCTGGCCCATAAAAATCTCCCACGTGACCCGCCCCCATCTTTCCATTAACGACTAAAGGAAGAAGACTCCGGGACCCCTGCAGAGGGTGGTCCCTGAACGGCCGTGTGGAGCGGCACTTCCTGCCGTCTGCACTGGGATGTGACAAGATGGAGACATAAACTTACTGCGTCGGACCGAATTTGGGGGCAGTTTGTTACTGGAGGGAGGGACCTTACCCTGATGAATGCGCAAGTCTCGGAACGTCTTCTTCATTCACTGAGTAGGTAATCACGACAACAGGATCTAATTACCTCCTTCAGATATCATAACAGTCTGGTGTGATGCAAACATGAGTCCATCTTTCAGAAGGACGCCTAGCTGATAACGGTGACAGCTATGACTTATTGAAAACTCACCTCATGCCAAACACTGCTAATTGCCTCCTTCTTACAGTTTCTTATTCCTCACGAAAATTCTCATAGGCACAGTTACTATTTCTATTTCACAAAAGAGGAAACTGAGGCTTAGAGAGGTTATTCAACTTGCTCAAGAGAGGGAGGGTGGGAGGAGTGAATGAAAGCAGTAGGATTCAAACTAACAAGCTAACACTGCCCATGATTTCACCCAAGAAGGAGTCTCTAATAATAAGCTAATCACATTGCACCTTAAAATACCAGCTTACCCCACATCGGGCCAGCCCTAGAAAGCAGAAGAGCCACCCCCCCAACTCCCGCCCCACCCTGCTGAAAGGTTAAAACCATTACATCGAAATAAAACATATGGCCATCCAAATCTGCATTTATTACATCTAAATGGAAGAGACACAGTCAAGTACATGAATATTTTAGTAGTTTCCAACATGCAGATCACTGTGCCAAGATCCACCACACACCCCTCAGCTCATGCTGGCTTCTAGGGTGCTCGGCTGGAACAACACGCCATCCTTTCCCTCTTGGCTTCCGTGTCGAGTGGTCCCTCATTCTGAGTCAGTTACCATTTGCTTCTGCCTTTAAATGGCACCCCACAAACAGAAAGACTTCAAAGCTCCCTCTCACCGGGTTTATACCCTTGATTAGTGTCTGGAGAACACTATAGGCAAAGACAAGCTATTTGGCTCTAAAATCAAATGGAAAATTCAGATCTCTTCACGTAATCTCTGACTAATCGGCTTTAATGAAGAGATTCTGGTGACTGTTGTTTAAGCCACGGGACACACACAGAACATAACAGAGGGTTATGTTCTGGCCAATTCCAATGGCTGCCAGAACTCCCACGCAGAGAATGAGATGAGAACACAGTAGCCGTAATTTCCCCAAACGTTCATCATTTGTGTCCACGCCCTAAGGATGACTGGGTATCACTTAGCGAATTCTTCACCTGTTTTTCTTTGAACCAACTCACGTTTTTTGGTAAATTTTGCATCGTTATGTAAATGAAAACCCAGTAAGAGTTGATCCTGGGAGTTCAAAGGTCTGACGGACGAATGTTGCACATATGATGTGTGTTGGCACAGGGCACGCTTCCCTCCGTCACCAAGTTCCAGGCAGAGGGAGGCAATACTGTCACAATAGGAGATGAGGGGTGAGAGGGCCACTCATGGACTGGTAATCTTCCACACACAGTCACATGGCCCTGCCTACGTGCAAGGGGACTGGGGACTGTGGGGGAGCACGTGCACTCTGGTCAGCAGCAGACGTCTCTGCTCAGAGGGTAACCGCCCAGGTAAATGCAGCAGTAAGACAACATGATCAGAGTCTATCCAGAAGGCTGTGCTGTAAGAACCTCTGGCCGGAACATTAAAAAGGGAAAGAAATGATCAAGTGTTATAAATGTGTTGAAGACACTCTGCCCCCAGGTGAGAACTCAGAAGGCGATGACTCTCACAAAGTGACTCAGTGCTAATGTGTCAACTGCGATCATCCTCAAGAAAAACCAAGCTAGGGAGAGAGTTTCTCTGAAACAACCCAGAAACAGGGACAAGGACGTTTGAGTGACATAAGAACCCTTGGTGCACAACAGTGTCTCTGATGTGACAGATGGTATTTTCCAAAGATAATGACACCAAGATATCCCATCTCATAAGTCCTCACATGTGACATTGACGGATCTCCACCTAGAGGTGGAGGAGTCTGTGTCCTCTCCCCTCTGTCCTGAGTGGGCCTGTGATTACAGAGGAAGTGACCACCATGACTTTCCAGGCTGTATTTTAAAAAGGTGATACACACCAGTATCAGCAAAGAGCACACCTAATGTCGGGTCCTGGTCTCTAACACCATTGTCCAATAAAAGGGCTCCCTGGAGAAGTGGCTGATTCCAGGCTGGGGAATCACATACACACAGACACACGGGGAAAGGAAAGAGACATGGACCCAACCTGAATGATCTCCCAATGGCCAAAGCTGGAACAATTCCAGCGACAAAACATATAACACGCCAGTGGATTATAAACCGAAGTATAAAACAAATAACCATGAGTAAATACGGATAAATCGATGATCGCATATGTAATAGGGGAGAATGAGCAAATGTGTCATGCAGAATAATTCCAAATAATTAACGTGGATTCTCTGCCCCCCGGAGAGCATAAACTGCACAGTGACTTCCAGAAAACACAGTATGAAAAAAGCGGGAAAGGGTATCTTTACAGTGGGGAACCCTCAAGACCAGATCAGTCACCTGGTCAACATGAACGTCAACAGTGAGGTCACGCTGGTGGTATGTACTTTGACGTGATCTGATGAGGACATTTCACCCCTAGGGTCAAACCCAAACCCCAGCCTAATCATGAGGAAAACACCAGAAAAATCTAACTGAGGTACATTCTATAAAATGCCTCAGTCATACTCCTCAAAATTGTCAAGGTCATCCATTAAAAGCAAAGTATGAGAAACTGTCACAGCTAAGGGGCACTAAGGAGACAATGACTAAGTGTATTCCTGGACGGAATCCTAGGACAGAAAAAGCATATTAGATAAAAAAGAAAATCTGAATAAAGTATGGGCTGTAGCTATAAAAAAAACCTATCAATACTGGCTCATTAATTGAGACAAATGCACCCCACTAACCTAAGATGATAGGGAAACTAGGTGTAGGGTGCACTGGAATGCTATACTGATGATTTTTCTATAAATCTAAAACTATTCTAAAATTAAGCCTTTTGTTAAAGCAAAAATTGCAGTCGTTATTACGCGTTTAACAATATGTTAAATGCAGTACGTTTTCTGAGCGAGCAAAATTCCTGAATTATAATGAAGGCACATAAATTCACATATGTTTTTTATTTTAAAAATCATTTTAGGCACCCATTACATATAGAAAAAGAGATCCTGGTATTATGTCTGACTTTCCTAATTTTATATAAATCAAATCACTGACTTTTGCCTCTCACCTCTCCTAATGTATAACAGATTCCTAATGGGGGTCGGCCTCCATTCCTTTCCGGATGTAGAAGTGGCATAAGTCATGCATATGGGAAACGTCACACTGTCTCAGTGCTGTCAGAAACATGCTGAAAATGAAGTGCATGGTGATGCCATGACTTTTACGGCACTCGAAGGGGTCTGTCGGCTTAGTGACCAATTCCAAGGCTACTGGGAATAGGAGGGGGGCGTCCATGAGACCACAGGAGGGGAAGCCCCACAGTAAAAGATCGTGCTTCTTTTCTTTTACGGAACCATCGCACCGGCGCCCGGAATTCATCTGAACAAGCCAGCTTTGAAAACACAAACAAGCTGGCAAAAGAGGTGTTTGTCGCCACCCGGCTGGCAGCCCCCCTACTCACTCTGAAGGGCCGGGAGCCCATTCCCGATCACTGTGGAGCATCAGGGGTCCTGCCATGGGGCCGCGTGTCCACCTCCTGTCGAATAAAAAAGAAAACTGGGTTTAGTCAGGGGACACTTTCACGTGAAAGGATGAGTGCACAAAGGACGGGACGCTGCAAGAGAGAACGCTGTGGCCGCAGGTCTGCAAGCATCTGACGGGTTAGGCACCAACGTTCCCTTCTGGGAACTGGGAAGCGGGATGGATGAAAGGGGGGCATGACGGGACAGCAGCCAGAGAATGTTCGACCCTGAGGCCAGCCTGTGGTTTAGTCAGGGGACACTTTCACGTGAAAGGATGACTGCACAAAGGACGGGATGCTGCAAGAGAGAGCGCTGTGGCCGCAGGTCTGCAAGCACCTGAAGGGTTAGGCACCAACGTTCCCTTCTTTTACAAAGAGGAGAAAACAAAGCCTGGACGAACTGGGAAGCGGGATGGATGAAAGCGGGGCATGACGGGATAGCTGTCAGAGAATGTTCGACCCTGAGGCCAGCCTGCTCTCGGGAGGAGCCGTGTGCTGGCAGGCTGAGGGTGGCCCACCACTCAGAGGCCTGGAGGAAGGACAGAAGCTAATCAAAGTGTGGTTAACAAGCACTCTGCTCCAACTGATCAGTGAGGACAAGCAGTCCAGCCAATCGCCGATAAGGCAAAGGAGGGAATCTGGAGTCTGTGATTGGCCTCTCACAGGTGAACCAGGAGGCACCGATGGCACACCTAAGTCCCACGGGAAAGGTGACTCTGCGGTGAGCTGTCTTCTGGTACACAAAAGGGTGCGGGTAGTTCCTTTAACCTTCACTGTTTTCCAGGGCACAGGGCTCAGGTAAGATTCAAGGAGGTCACCACTCAACTGGGGATGATCACTGTGCTAATAGTTATCTACGATCCTAATATTTCTAGAATGCTTTCAAAGTGCCAGGTGTGCAGCCAACGCTCCACATGCATGTGCCACTCTCACTTACCTGTGAAATCCTCGAGGGCAGAGGTTCAGTGTGTCTTCTTTGGAGCTGTGGAGTCGGAATCCACCCGTCTGCTGAGCTGGCCTCGAGGGCGAGCCTTCGGCCTGCAAATAAGACACAGTAATCCGCACCTCACAGGGCCGCTGCGAGAATTAAGTAACACTGAGCGGCCCCCGGCCCAGACCAGTGACAAAGACCCTCGCCTTGACCTAACCCTCGTCAGGCTCTTCTGCTCAGTTCCAAGGGCCGTGCAGGGCTCAGGCGGCCAAGTCCCACCCCCACCCTT
>NW_006436286.1:44817-45078 GCF_000325575.1 Pteropus alecto | reverse complement strand
TCCTCATAATTTCCGTCCACTGACCTAGCTCTTTGGCGACAAACCTCCCGGTCCCCGTAGTACTCCAAGCTGGGCGCCACCGCCCCGCCCGTCACAAGCCCAGCGCAGCAGACCCTCAAGACTCTCACCGTCCCTCACGCCTGTCACGAGCAATTTCTCGTTTAACTCCCGAAACTCCTCGTGCAAGCCTGTGACTGCCCAGGGATGGAGACAGCTGGCGTGTTCGGACCAAAAGGAACGAGCCGTCGCCGGGCCCGGAGC
>NW_006436286.1:39779-44571 GCF_000325575.1 Pteropus alecto | reverse complement strand
TGCGAGCTGCCGGCCGGCGGTCCCAGGCCGGTGGACCGTTGGCGGAGGCCTGAGCGCGAGCTGTCTGGACACGCTTGAGCCATCGGGTTCCGGATGCGGGCCGCCAGGAGCGAAGCCGCGAGGGAGGCGCCGGGCGCAGGGCGGGCTTTCCCTCCCCGCGGGAGTCATCGCGGCACGGTGAGTCGGCGGGCTCGGGGAGCCGCCAAGCCCAAGGCCAGGAGGCAGGGAGGGCTTGAGGCCACCCCGGCGGGAGCCTCGTGCCGGTGGACGCAGCTTCTGGGAGGCGTTACAGAGCTCTCGCTTCTGCAGTTTCCGCCGTAGTGAAACTGCAGGACGTACAGAACGATGGGCAGCCTTTCCCAGAAAGCCAGGCGCAGGCGTGGAGGGGTCTCAGGACCGGCCGCTCCAGGTCAGGCTGAGGCTCTCGGGGCTGTTTCATAACCCGACACCCCCTAGGGATCCTGGCCAGATTCCCTAGCCAATGTAAAGACCACTCTGGGAGGTGCTTTAGAGTTTTAAAGATAATTTAAGAGAATTCTGGGGTGACTGGTGGCTTCCCAGCAGACTTTATCCTATAAGCAGCAGGAACCCACTTGGGCTGTTTGCTGACAGCTCACCGAAGGCGGGTTCACAGAAGTGCACTCTGGGTGGTGGTTTATGAAGTCTGGACCGAGTCCATCTGCATGCGTGCAGCCTAGCCATGGTCCTTGGTGTTTAATGTGGCCAGTAAGGTGGCTCCGATGAAGTTCACAGTGGGGCCCTCATGTTACCTCACACAACCTTTGTTCCCCCCTGAGGTTATCATCTCACACACCAGCAAACAGGCTTTCATGTGAGAAGGCAAGACACAGGCCATCTGTGGAAAGCTGTGTTATGCAGCCTGCACCTGACCTTCCCCTGAAAGCTGTCATAAGGCCAATACATGTGGCACCCTGGAAGGGCAGTTTACCAAACCAGGACACAAGACTACTGGGGCTGTTCCTATACCTGGCATCTCCACCCTCACCCCCTTAAAAAAAAAGAAGAAAAAAAAAGCCTCCTTTGACAAGTAACAGGTCTTTTAAGACCAATATTGTCGAGCTCTAGAAGACTGACTTGAAGGTGAGAATACAAGGCTATTCAGGCTTTTTCATATCGCCTATAACTAGGTTAACCGTAGGTCTCAATTTGCCTGGAATAACCCTAGTTTATGACTTGTCTGGTCATTAAACATACATAATCATCTTTGTGAGCAGTAGAACCAATTCACATATTAATACTTACGCCTAAGGACTGGCCTGCCATCTGTATAGAGTGCCCAGGCTAATGCCACCAAAGGCACCAGCTATGGTGTTTTTCCCTTCCCAATAGGTTTTATGTGTTCCTAGGTTTCTTCCTGAGAAGTTGAGATCTCATTTCTTCAGTAGTCTTAACTGAGTGCCTCCTGTGAGCCAGACTGCTAGCAGGCTCCAGGGAAATGAGACAAACATGTTCTGGCCTTGGTACTGGAGAGACAGACATGTAAGTAGGTATTTGTGGTGCCTTGGGACAACTGCTATAAAAGCAGCTCGGAGTCTTGGCAGGCTTCGCATAGGGGTCATTTAAGCTGGGCCTTCACACCTGGATAGGAGTTTGCGAGAGAGAAGGGACGTTGGCTGCATTCCAGACAAGGACCATACATGTTCCTCTCTGAACACGTATTTATCCCACTGCGTGCCTCGTAGTGCCAGACCTTGAAGATACAAAGCTGACCCCAGACAGGTGGGGACCCTGCATCACAGAGTTTATGCCTAGCAGAGAACCCCACTGTTGAAGAATCGTACAGACGAGGTGTGTTGCAAAGGACAAGTACAGGGAGCTGTGGGACCCTATAGGGGACAAAGTCTGTGCATGGCGCCACTATATAGTTTTTATGTCTCAGTGGTTGACATTTTGGTCGCTGGATGTCATCACAAATCTAGCTCTTTTTCCCTCAGTTTTATTTTGTAAAAATACAGAGTTGTACATATGCGGGTGGACATCATGGTGTTTTGCTGTAACTGTTAATTCTTCCTCCACCAGCATTTGTCAGACTGAGCAGGCGGTGGGCCTGATGGCCGAGGACATCAGCCAAGAAGCCCTGGCGGGAACAGGCACTCTGTGGGCGGCCCTCAGGGCACTCCTGCCCGGCACTAAAGAGGAGCTGCGGCTGGACCTCAGCGAGAGAGTGGAGAGGGGCGTGGCGCTGCTGCTGCAGCAGGCCACCGACCTCTTCTACAGGGGCCGGAGGGCCGAGTGTCTGCAGACAAGCGAGGTCATCCTCGACTACAGCTGGGAGAGACTCAACACCGGGGCCTGGCAGGACGTGGACAAGGACTGGCGTCGTGTGTACTCCTTCGGCTGCCTTCTGAAAACCATGTGTCTGTGTGAGGCGCCTGGGGACGCTACCACCGTGGCCACGGCCCTGAAAGTCTGTGACATGGGCCTGCTGATGGGGGCGGCCATCTTTGAGGACATCCTCATTAGAGTCGCTGCCGTCCTCCAGACGCACCTTCTCTCTGGAAAAAGGCCTGCCCGAGGCCCAACCCAGGAGCCGCCCATCACGAAGGTATCTTGTGGGTTGGTCAGTGAGCACACCTAGCGCCATCCACAGCCCTGTGTTTCTAGAATAACGGGTCAGCCTCGCCAGGGGCGAGGCCTTCGCATGCTGACCTCTGGCTGGAGGGTCAGAAATGGAGCCGCTCCACCTGCTCTCTCTGTTCATTCTTCCAGTTTCTGCCCGTTCGGGGGTGTGTGGGGCAGGGGCTGGGGGGAGCTTCGTGGTTCCCAAGGGAAACAGCTCAAAGGGACAGTGCAGATGACAGCAGCAGCCAGGTAGTCCATCTCGTGCAGTTTTCCTTGCTCGGCTGGTTAAAGTGTCACCCACTTTTCTGGCTGCCCAGTCCCTGTGCTGCTGTGTGGCTGGTACCACACGTGCCATCGTTAGGTCCTTGCACATGTCCCTGTTGGAGTTTAAGTGCACGTGCCAAAGGACACCCTAGGACACCGAGCATGGTTTACTGAGAAGGCTGCAGACCCAGTGCTGATTCACAGCCTCACCTTGGGTGCCTCTGGGCAGGTCTGTTCACAAGGAGAGAACAGTGCGGGAAGATAGTCAACCTCATCTCTGGTTTAGAAAAAGATGCACGTACACTGAAACAGCCATTTTGGACTATGAAATTATCAAACGAGGTTTTACACATCACGCAGTGTGGCCAAGGTTTCCATGGAGGTCAGGACATGCTGTACTGGTTGACCTTATAGAGGGCAGGGCACACATGCGGATCAAGGGACAAACACCTGTCCCCTTTGACCCAGGGGTTGCCTTGCCCATTCCCATCCTGTCTGTCCAAAGGGCATATGGAGGTGGCTTCGTGCCCAGGCTGCTGCCTGTGGTGGGGCTGGTGTTGGGCAGTGGACATAGCTGAGAGGCTGAGAGCTCAGGCTGTGGAGCCAGCCTGCTAGGGTCAGGCTCCCACTGCCTGCGAGTCAGGCAAGTGTTGTAGCCCCTTTGTGCCCCCTCGGTTCCCCTGCCTGTAAGAGGGGGTTTGCTCAGCAGCTTTATCGAGCATCAGCAGTGGTCCAGGTGTGTCAGGTGCAGAGGTGACAGTACAGAAAGGCCTGGAACCTGTCCTGGAGCTCAGTCTAGTGGGCTGTAAAGAATGGCTTCTTGGGTGGGGAGAAGTGGGGTCAGCTTCACGTAGTTTGGTCTTTGACGAGTGATATGTGAAAATAACAGCCCACCACCGATGGAGTCACAACAAGGGGACAGGCAGGTGTGCTGCCCAGCGCATCACCCGCAGGCGAGGACATGAGTTAACGCTGCAGCAACGCGGAGAACGGGTTCGGGGTCCAGCAGTGGGGGCGGCGGGAGGTGGCTCATGCTGGGCCACCTGGGTACTGGGTACTTTTGCACGAGGTCTCATCTCCCCGTTTAGCAGGTGAGGAAGGAGGAGCGCGGGGACAGTGACGTGCTCAGGTCACGCGGTCGGGAGACGGGCGAGGACAAGACACTGCAGGGAAAGTGGGCGAGCCGAGTGCCCGGACGCAAGACGCAGGGTTGCTTGCTTGTTGTGACTGTGACTCCCTGTGGGTCAGGCACGTGTCTGGGACACTGGGAGAGGGACACCTCGTGAGGAGGGGCTCTCATGTCAGTGGCAGCCGTGGGGTGGGAAGCTCTCCTCTCTCACAGAGCCTCTGTGAACGCAGTACGTTCCTTCTATAATTGAACAAACATTTTTAACAAACTGGTAAAGAAAAAACACCTCGCTGTCACAAGAAATCAATAATAGTGGGAGCCCCGACGACGATGGTAGGTGTCAGCTGCCACCGTTATCGGTGACACTGCAGGTCTCCCACCACGGACGCACACTCCGAGAGGAAGGCCTCCCGTTTTGGCGTTCTGTGGTGGCCGCGACTTTGTTTTGTTTTGACTCTGAACAGAAAGCCAGGGCGGAGCGAGCCTCGAGTCCAGACGTGACGGCGGGAGGAGCGGTGCCCCGGCTGCACTGCCCGTCCCTTCAGCATTTCCGGGAGCGCTACCTGCTGCCCCAGAGGCCCGTGATCCTGGAGGGCGTGGTGGACCACTGGCCATGCATGAGGAAGTGGAGGTGGGTGGCCGTGAGCCCCAAGGCCCACCCTGCCATGGTGGCGTCCCCAAAGGCTCCCTGCACTCAGCCCACTGTCCGAGTGGACTCATCACTGCCATCCTAGGGAGGATGAGACCTGACGGCCCTGAGCCATCCCTCGCGAGGGCCCGCGTTATCTCCCACGCAGTTCGTCAGGGTCTTGGGGG
>NW_006436286.1:32323-39708 GCF_000325575.1 Pteropus alecto | reverse complement strand
TGCGCCAGCTGCCCGCTTCTCTGGGGCCCTCGCACTCAGGGAGAGGGCAGGTCGGGCAGCGGGAGAGCGGCTGCAGGGCCACAGCTGTGCGTGACCGTGGAAGGGAGGCCGTGTCTGCACGGAGGGTGGTCGCATCGGCCCGTCCTGCAGAGCTGGTGTTGTGGGGTTGGTTCCCAGTGAGACCGAGGGCTTCTGACCCCGGGGGCCCTTGTCCAGCAAGCACGCGGCATGCTCCCTGCACGGCAGCTGCCCACGCAGGCAATGGCCACATTTCCCCTCTCTTCATCCTCCCTGGTTCCCATGGGACAGGCACGGTCCTCACTCCCCTTGCAGATGGGGACAAGTGCTCAGAGGTTAGTAGCTGGCTGAGGATCCCCGGCCAATACCAGGCCAGCAGAGTCCAGAACCCAGGCAGCTCACCACCCCTGCACTGGTGGCCATTTCCAGCTTAGTGACAGCTGAGCAAAGACGGGTTGGAACGCTCTTGGCACTCGGGGGGATATTGCCGCCGGCAAGAACTGTGGGAGACGGGATTTTCAGGACCTGCTGGCACGTGCACGGTGCCAGGTAGACAGAAGCCTCCACTCGCGAAGTCTGGTGATGAGAGGACACCCGTGTGAGCGTGTTTAGCAGAGGGCCCCGCAAGCGTCTGCTGCAGTGGTGACAATGACGACACGTGTTTTTCTAATAGTTTGGAGTATATCCAGGAAATTGCTGGCTGCCGAACGGTCCCAGTGGAGGTTGGCTCCAGGTACACAGACGAGGAGTGGTCTCAGAGACTCATGACGGTCAGCGAGTTCGTCGGCCAGTACATCCTGAATGAGGTGCGTCACCGAGTCCCTTCTCCCAGCACTTACGGGGAGCGCACTACACCCGGGCGGGTGACCACGCGCCACAGCGGAGGGCTTTGGAGGCATCAGCCTGTACGGGTCGAGGTCAGCAGGCTGGTCAGAGCCAGGGTCCCAGCAACCAGGTGGGCGGACATGGCGTGAGGGGCCCCTTTCAAAACATTTTTTTGTGCATTTCCGTGGGTTTGAGTGTGTTCTAAGACTGTGCAGCCGTCACCGCATTCTCACTCCACACATTTTCATCACTTCAGAAGAAACCGTGCACTTGCCGATAGTCACCCGAACTCCCCTGTCCCCGCCAGCCCCAGGCAGACACCGCTCTGCTTCCTATTTCTGTGGATTTGCCAGTTCTGGACGTTGCACGTACATGGAGTCGCACTGCGGCCGTGCGTGTCTGGCTCTCTCACTGAGCATCGCGTGCTCGAGGTCTGTCCACGTCGTAGTGTCCGCGTCTCCCTCCTTTTCACGGCCGAGGAACACTTCCCTGTGTGGACGGGCTGCGTCGTGCTTCTGTGTCCGTCAGCCGATGGGCGCTGGAGTTGTGTGTGCTTTTTGGTGACTGTAAGCAGTGCTGCCGTGAACTTTCACGTACCAGATTTTGTGGGTACGTGTTTGCGTTTCTCTTAGATGTATGCCAGTGGTGGAGTCATGGGTCCTATGCCAGCTGTTTGTCCTTCTGAGGAACTGCCACGCTGGTGTCCAAAGCAGCCACACCATTTTATCATTTCAGAGTCTCAACAGTCAAGGTGGGGGGTGGCTTCCTCTATGGCACTGGGTGGCAGAGAGCGTAGGTCGCCTGACCAGATCATCCCTGTTGGCTGGGAACAAGGGGGCCCCGTTCGTGGGTACACAGACCCTTTAGGGGAGGGGTGTGCACCCAGCATCGTGGCGGGCAGGATCCTCCACGAGGTTGAGACTTCAGCACCATGCAAACTGCGTCCCCCACACGCCCCTCCACAGCGCACTCCGCAGGCAGCCGCGGTCCTGGCACTGCAGAGCTCGGATCCAACTGGGCGTGGACCTGCCACACAGGCCAGGCCTGTTACCATGGCTCACAGCTTCTTCCATGGGCCTTGGCACCGTGGCTGAACCCAAGGGGCCACCCAGAGTGCCCCCACTCCATCACCTTCCTACCCCCATCTCTTTCACTCCTGAATCCCCAGCCTCCTGTCTGTGCTCAGATGTCTCTCCTGCATCCCTCCCTACTCCCACCTCTGCTCAGTTCCCTGTCACCTGCAGACCTGGAAAAGGGGGCCGTGGACTAGAGATGCACCATGCTGCCATGTCACCTCTGGTTGTGGGGATCAGCCTGGCCAGGAGGCCCTGTGTGGCCTCCCTCTGCTGGGAAGAAGCCTGGTTCCCCAGGCAGAGAGGCCTTGGCAGGGGACAAGAAGTGGGCTTTGGGTTCAGCCCTGGCCTTTGCTGGCTGTGCAGCCTGGGCTGGTGACTGAACATCTCAGGTCCTCGGGGCCCTGACGTTTGGTCAGTCTGGGTTGGTGGGTGTGTCAGTCAGGTCACGAAAGCCGACTGCACAGGGCCGTGGAGACAGTAAAACACGTGAAGCTGTAACGCAGCGAGCTCTGCCCTCAGTCTCCGTCAGTGGTTGGTGTCCTCTGCGCTGGCACATCTGGGAGGGCAGTGGCAACGGGAGCGCGTGGTGCGAAGAGCCAGCTCAGCAGTGGCAGCACGCGGAGGGCGTCGCCACCACTAACGGGCTTTCTGTGTCGCCTCTGCTCTCCCGTGGGTCAGCCGAGGGACGTTGGGTACCTGGCGCAGCACCAGCTCTTCGACCAGGTGAGTCCGACAGTGCTCTCCTCTGCCCCTCACCCTGTCACCTCCCCGCCCCCCTCCTGCACTTGACCCCAACGGGCAGCAGAGGCTACAGCAGCTCGTTCGCCGCCCACTGATGCTGCTCCCAGTGCTTCGCCCAGTCCCTCCTCTGCAGCCAGCAGCAGGCGAGGCCACCAGGCCTGAGAGGCTGGGCCGGCGCAAACCCGCTGCTGTCCTTTCTCCCAGGGACCCATGTTCTAGAAGACTTTGGCAACCGCACTAGGCCTGCCTTTTGTTATCAGTCACATCCTGGGAGCGTTTCTTCTCTTGGGGTCTCTGAGGGCTGGGCCAGAGGCTCTGGTCATACCCTCTGGTCAACCAGTTACCTTTCAAGAATCCCAACGATGTCATCAGGAGCCAGCCAGCTTCTCGGCACTCC
This sequence comes from Pteropus alecto, assembly GCF_000325575.1. Taxonomy (NCBI): domain Eukaryota; kingdom Metazoa; phylum Chordata; class Mammalia; order Chiroptera; family Pteropodidae; genus Pteropus; species Pteropus alecto. The sequence goes on along the minus strand of NW_006436286.1, from coordinate 36,651 downwards.
AGGGGCAGGTCTGCTGTGATCCCAGCGGAGACTGGTGAGAGCTTGGTGGCAGGAAGTAGGAGATTCCCAGAGGCCTTTGGGGTCTGGCAGGCAGCTTGAAGACCCCACAGGACAGGGCTGCAGGTCTGTGTCCATGGGCCCAGGCCCCTGCAGAACATTCCAGCTGTTCTTCAGTCATTGCTCCCTCCAGCAGCCTGAACAGCTAGTACAGACTGGGGGTGGTGGCTGGCAGTGCCTGAGCAAGGCAGCGGAGGACCCCCTGTAACTGTGTGTACCTCAAGCTCAAGACTGCCCTGCGTTCAGAGTATCCCTAGGGGCTGGTGAGGAATCCAGCTGCCCTGAGGGTGGGGGCTCCTGACCAGCTTGGGGGTGGGGGGGTCAGCCCCGAGATGACAGGTCAGTCAGGGAAGCGGGTTCGGTCCAGGCGGCCAGCACAGCCCCACCAGCCCCTAAGCATCCACGACTGTGGCCAAGTGGGCTGGCAGATGACCCTCACCTTTGGGAAATTAAATAGTAACTTCAGTCCCTAAAAGGATCACGTGCTGAAGCCATAAAGGAAAACCCACTTGTGAACACCAGCTGGGCTGGGCTTGAAGTGAAATGTCCAAGAGGTGGTGTCCCCTCATCGCACGTGCACACCCCCGAGCACACACCGGGCATCGCTGGCTGTGGAGTCAAACACCTTGTGCCCACTTGGGCTTCCAGAGGAGGAAGCCAGGATCCAGGCCCTGAGGATAGGTGTCCCCAGAGGCGAAGGTGTCAGACACCTTGGTCCACAAGAGGGTATGGGGCTGGGGAGGAGGCAGGGTCCCAGTGCTTGCCGTCCTAGCGAACCTCCTGTCATACACGCTGGCACCGTTGTGGCTGAGGCGGGCCTCCACCGTACCATGAGCCACCGCATGACAGCCTCCAAGGTCCCCGCCTCCATACAGAGGCACGCAGGAGCCCACTCAGCTGCGTCAGGAAAGACGACCGAGCGGTGGCGCCTGGCAGCCCCCCGGGAACACACCCTGTACCACACCCTCACCGCTGGGCGCTGTCACTCTTAGTCTCTGCTGATTTGATTAGTGGGAAATGACATGTCGTTTGGATTTCTCTGCCAATGGGACGGAAGCCCTTGTATCTGATTCACTTTTATGTCTTATCTTTTGCCCTTTGACTGTAATTTGTGTGTTGGGTCCTTATTATTTGGTATGAACTCTATACATTAACCCTTATTTGCCATAGTTCAAGTTAGGTTTCCTAGTCTGCTGGTCTTTATATTAATTAATTTACTTAAAATGTGTCAAATAGCATTGCTTTACCATTAGTAAGTTTGGAAAATCTTCCCCTACAGAGATTTGATAGTCAACCCCATTTTATTTTTTGTTTTTGTTCTTTTTTTATAGCTTTTTATTAATTTTTGAAGTTGGGAAATCTGAGTCCCTCAGCTTTATTTTTTCTTCATCAGGACTGTTTGGATATCATAGTTGTTTTTCTTTAATTTGACTTTTTAAAATAATTAACTTTAGAAAATTACAACCTGGTTGAAGTACAAACATTAGTATCAGGTGTTTTAAAAAAGAAAAATATAAAACGCATAAGACATGGAAACGAATCCAAAAATAAAATTATAACTTTTCTGTAGTAATTATGTTTTTTAAACTGATTTTTAAATTCCTATACAGCAAAATGTGGGTAGTGTATTGTTACACACGAAAATGTGCATTCGGCCCTCTGTCGGATGGGTGACTTCTGGGCTGCTGTGTCCCAACCTCCTGCTGCTGTGGGAGGCCTGGGCTCAACCTCCCGCATCTACTCTGATACCCACAGATCCCAGAGCTGAAGCAGGACATCGGCATCCCCGATTACTGTTGCCTGGGCGACGGGGAGGAGGAGGACATCACCATTAATGCCTGGTTTGGGCCCCCGGGCACCGTCTCCCCTCTGCACCAGGACCCCCAGCAGAACTTCCTAGCCCAGGTTGGAGCTGCTCCTGATTTTTCCTCAGCAGAGGGTTTAACAACAGAGAACCTGCTCTAGCCAAGCAGACCCATCACCTGTCAGCCTTGAGGACCTGAGTAACTCACTTGAGCTCACTGTGCCCCAGCATCCTCACCTGTAGAAGCGGAGGATGGTAGACCACCTTGAAGGGTGGCTGTGAGGGTCAGAGGTCGCCACAGTCCAGTGCTTAGTTACTGTCAGCTACAGGAGGAACCTCAAGCACATGTGGTGGTGCGGGGCGGGGGGCGGGGCACTGGGCTAGGGAGCAGCGTGTGGGGCACCATGGAAAGGCAAGGCAGGAAGTGCGCTCAGGGACCTGCAGTTGGCGTGCAGTGAGGCCACCAGCCAACTGACCAACTGATGGGGTCGCTGTCCCCCAGGTGATCGGAAGGAAGTACATCCGGCTGTATTCCCCGCAGGAGTCGGAGGCTCTATATCCTCATGACACGCACCTTCTCCACAACACGAGCCAGGTGGGCATCGCAGCTTCTCGCCGACCCGCCCCGTCTCTGGAGGCTGGGCAGCTGACTCTTGTGCTCTCTTCAGGTGGACGTGGAGCATCCTGACTTGGAGAAGTTCCCCAAGTTTGCTGAGGCCCCATTCCTGTCCTGCATCCTGTCTCCTGGAGAGGTCCTGTTCATCCCAGTTAAGTACTGGCATTACGTGCGAGCCTTGGACTTGAGCTTCTCAGTCAGCTTCTGGTGGTCCTAGCCAGGCTTGGTGGGAGGACCCACCTGGGGTCCCAATGTAGGGCCCTGAGATCTAGAGCCAAGATAGCCAAGCCTGAGCCCCGAAGAGGCCTCCAGGGGGCTGGGCCAGGTGTGCATGGCAGAAGCACGTGGCATGCAGTCTGGCACCCGCCTGCACCTGGGCATTGTGAGGCCTGGGATGTTTGGGAACCGGGCAGGTGATGCGTGCAGTGGCCAATCCTGGGCTCTGGGGTCAGCTGCCTGGGTTAAACCCTGCCGTGTGATTTGGGGCCAGCACAGCACCATCTTCTCACCTCGGAGGGTTCAAGGCTACCTCTCCACAGTAGTAGCTACTGCCGCTGATCTTGTTATGAGCGTCACACACTTCTTTGTCATGACTGGGTCTGTGCAGACGGCCACACTTGCAGACTGGAGACAGGTGGGCATGGCCCTGGTGACAGGGCAGGTCCTTACCAGCTTGCAATACAGCTCAGGCCTCTGCTGGGGACGTTTCTGTGGTCACTGCCAAGGAGTGCATGCATCTTCTAAGCTTGACGAATTCTCACGTGCATCTTCACCAGCGGCTGGTCCCAAAGCAGGAAACAACCATTGCCAGCACCCAGAAACTGCCTCCCGCCCCACAGCCTCCATCCTCCCAGGGTCACTGATGTCTGGGGAGAGGCCCAGGCTTCAGGCTTCCCATAAACATGTTTGTTTTGCGTTTTGACCACTAAGACTTTCCCCAGCCCTCGGACTGAAGACGGGCATATCCCATCAGCTGGCATCACAAAAGTCTCAGCCTTGCAATGAGATGGGTCACATTTCTGCAATATTGTCTAGATCTGACAACATTCATCACACCAGTGACCAAGGGGTAAAGACTAACCTGTTCCAAACCAATCATAAAGGGAATTTTAAAAACTGGTCAACCTTAAAAAAAAGTACAATTTTACTAATACTCAAAAATGTGCAGATTATAACAAAGGCTACTGGCTGAATTAAAACCATTTTAAAACTTATATCGGTGCTGAGGGGACAGTGTCCTGCTGGCAGCAGAGCAGCACCTGAAACGCTCATGCACACCGTGGGTCTGGTTGGGTCTGGTGGTCTCACACCCCAGGGAACAGCAGGAGGCTGGTCAGGGGCCTCTGCACGAGGCAGCCATGGGATCATCTGCAGCAGCAAGTCTAAAGGAAATTTTTCTTTCCTGTTTCGCTGCACAGATTCTTGGAATGTGGCTGGCACTTTTGGTCACCAAATGGGGGAGGGGGTGGGGTCCACACCAAGAAATTCTGCGACAGCAGGTAGGTGTCCTGCAGTCGACCTCAGTTCCGACACTACCTACCTGGAGTGTCGGGTCCCACCAAACTGCTGGGGCAGGCAGCACTCCAGGCTAGCCCCAGTCCCCAGGGAGCAGGCAGGCTGGAGCAGGGGGAGAGTCCAACCCATTGGCAGTCACGGTTCTGGCGCCTGGTGGGAGCCATGGAGATGGTCACAGGGAGCAGGGATGGGACCAGGGAAGTCAAGGCTGGAGGTGGGTCTGGACGGACACAGGAATTGCCAAGGAGATGGGGGCAAGGCCTGCAGGCAGACGGACAGCTCCATGCATTTGGGGCTGCAGGATACCAAGGGGTGGCCCAGGAAGAAAATAAGTGT
>NW_006436286.1:29002-32256 GCF_000325575.1 Pteropus alecto | reverse complement strand
AACAGCGTGAGCTGCTGTGGAAGGGGCCCCTGGCTTCTCCCACACTCACCCTGCAGTCTGGCCTTCCCTGGGAGAGGGTGGCCCAGCAGGTCAGCTCCGTGTCCTACTCCACACAGGGTTTACAGACGGGAACCAGGCAAGTGTCCCCCAGGCGGTGCCCACGGTTCTTTCCTGCCGTGTCAGTCTGCTCAGGGAGATCCCCTCCTTGCTTGAAGCCACGGGGTCAGGAGGGGCTGCCACGTGCCAATGGCACAGAGACCATCCTGTCCCCACCTACGCAAGCTCCTGACTGGAGCTGTTTGCCACTAAATGAGACCCACCCTCTCCCTACTGAAACCAGCGGGCATGAGCATGAGGCTGCAAGTACAGCGGCCACGTCACCACCGGGAAAGACAGGGCTGGATGTCCTGGGAGACTGTCCTGTTGGCCCCAAGCATGAAGCCAGGTCACTGGCAACAGCAGAGACAGCGTGGATGCTTGGTGACATCACTGAAACCACCAGGTCAAGCTTCTCCTGAAAGACCCCCTCTGGCCAAGTCCTTCCTTTTTTAGCCAGCTGGGGTGGAGTGTTATGTCATGACTGGTACTGAGAGGAGTGTGGGCAGAAGGACAGGGAGTTAAAACAGCGGCAAGTGTGATGATCCAGAGAGTGCGAGAAGATGGGGTCCTGGGTGTGGCGGCCGGACCCTGCCTGGCCTGTCCCAGCTCGAACTTGTTCGTGCCTGACTGCCCTGCCTTCCAAGGACTCTGGCTGACGTTGGTTCTCTCACGGCTTGCCAAACCAGTGTTCTTCCTTATCTCTGCAGCTGTGTAGGAATGACAAGACTCTAAAACTGTCCGTGATGTTACAATTGGGACTCAGCCTTTAGATAACAGTCCACTGAGCTGGTGCTGGCATCAATAAAGGCTGCTTCCTGCTTATAACACCGGTGTCCCGTCTCTGCATTTGAGAATCCCGCAACATGGGAGCTGCAGGTTGTTAGCGGGCACATACGGGACACGAGGAGAGAGTGCAGAGGAGACAGCGAGTCAAAGGCTCAGCTGAAGCAGGCGTCTCCAGAATGGAAGAATGCCGCCCTGCGGATGAGTGCGGAGGGACAGCTGATGGGCAGGGCTGCCGGAAGCAAGGGGTGGGGTGTGGGGCCCAGTACGGAGAGTGCACCTCCATCCCAGCTGCTGGCCTCATGCCCGCTCATGCTAGGAGCATCATGGGCCAGATGACTGTCCCGACTGGGCAGTTGGGGAGGTCAAGGCCAAAGCTCTCTCAAGTCCTGTTGGGCTGACTAGTGTTGGTGGGACAAGTGACCAAGGCTCTGAAGGAACTCTGGCACCTCACCTGCTGGGACCAAACCCAAGGGGTCCCGGTGACCAGTGAACTCCAAGAAAGGGAAATGGCCATGACACAAACCCCCTAGACGGCTCGAGACACAGACGGAGGCTGCAGTGCATTTTATTTCAGCCCTGCTCGTAAGGGGGATCCACGGAGACGCGGGCGCTGTCGCCTCTTTTTCATACGGGGCCGGCGGCGGCGGCAACGAGCCAGCTAGTGCTGCCTGGACCGTGACGACTTTTTGTTGGGCTTGGAGACGGAGGCCTCCCTGTCCTTCTCTGGGTCGAAGATTTCTACACACAGAAAAGGTGGGGGCACTGGGTGGCAGGGCTAGCTGCACACCTGGCAAGAAAGAGCTCACGCCCACAGCTGCACCTCCTTGCCAAGGACCTGTCCCACGTCCCTAACTCCTCACTGTGACACCCCTCCCAGCCTATAAGGAAAGAAGAGGCCCAATGTGAGGGAGCTGGGGACACCCCAAGCATTGCCGGGGAGAGCCTGGTCTGCCTGGGACCACTCAATGCAGACGCTGCTTCCACGGGTGGCGCTCAGCCTGGCTACAGACCAGGAGCACCGCACGAGCCTTGGGGATACTAACCTGGTATCTCATGGGGCCAGTAATCGTTACAGTGGGGGCAGTGTGGCTCAGAATTCGACTGGAAGTACTTGGCCACACAAGGCAAGTGCATCCGGATGCCACAGGTCTCACAGCTCTGGCCCTGAAACAGGAAAGGTGTCCGTGAGCCTCCAGAGACCGTCCAGCGGCCAAGCGTCTTCATCTTCCAGGCACCTCACCTGCTGGAATGACCCCGAAGCCATGGTGCAGTGGGCTACCAAAGAATTCCATATGAACACAAGGAAGAGGCTCAAGGCCAGAAAGTGGCCGACCCACAGAGCACCAAGGCCACCCTAAAACTTTGGTGGGTGTGAGATGGGCTACAGCTTGAGAACCTTGTGCACTTCCCTCCCGGGAATTCAGCCTAAGGAAGCGTCACCAGGCGCCCCACATGCAGGTGGAGCCTCGTCAGAGAGCGGTCAGCAGTGCAGGAAGGTGGAGGGTGAAGGGAAGGAGGCTAAACGCCTGCGCTGGCCCTGCTGCCGTGAAGGCCGACAGGTCCCCAGTGTAAAGCCGGTGACTTAGTGACAACAGCCAACGTAGAAGGATGGCCGGCACACGGCTGCCAAAGTACCAGGCGCACACAGACTTCCAGAAAAAGGCCTGTCCTGGGACTAGAGCGCAGCACAGGAGAACACAAACGAACACACACACGCGCGCACACGCGCACACACACATACACACACACACACTCACTCACTCACTCTACCTGGATGAGGAGGCTGTGGCAGATGTCGCATATCTTCATGGTGTCAGGGTACGTCTCCCGGATGTACTGCTCCATCTCTAGGATGGCCCGGCTATGCAGGGTGAACTCTCCTTCCTTCTGCAGGGACACAAGAGGGGCAGCGAGCCCTCAGGCCACCAGCACGCCAGGCCCTTCCTTCCCTGCTCAGTAACCTGTCCCCTCTGCAGCCCACCGCCCAAGAGATGCAAAGGCCTGGCCTCAGGCGGGGAACTCAGGCAAAGACCTGAAAGGAAATCACGGACGCTCCCCACACACACACACTTTCTTGGCACCTCGCTGTGCCTCAGATGTGAGTCAAAAGTCTGCATAGCGGCCAGCCTACAATGAGGACACGAAGCAGGAAGGGAGCCAGTCTCCCGGGGAAAGGGGGGAAGGGTGCCACATAACCCCGTCTCACCCCAGAAAGATGCAAACAGGGTGCCTCCCAGCACTGCTGCCTGGGGCCTCTACAGGGACATCACAGGCAGGGCAGGGACAGACTCCAAGTCGCACTTGATGTGGGTGGTAGGGCCTCCCACACCATGTGACCCAAAATCCCTGGGAAATGGCTCAGCTGCTGC
>NW_006436286.1:12877-28974 GCF_000325575.1 Pteropus alecto | reverse complement strand
GTAAGTTTGTTTTGGTTCAGCAAAGTCAAGCATTGAACTGAGATGTGAACCTCTTAGCCGTTTTTGTGACGCATGACCTTCTTCCGTGACGGGAGCAGGGAGGCACCGTGCCAGGAGATGGAGCTACCCCAAGTGCCCTTCACTTCTGTTCACTAACTTCTACCAGTGAGAGCGGTGGCCCACACTTCTGACAGTTATGCACCACCCTGCACCAGGCTCCTGCCCTTGTCCTTCACTGGAGAAACAAGGCTGTAAGTCTTATTGTCATTTGGGAGATTTTAAACAAGGAATGATGGGAAAAAAATTATCTAAATTTAGGTAAATACTTATAAAACCCACTATTACTAGTCTCCTGTCTTTTGAAGAGATGCCCAGGAAAGGCCCCTTTTATCAACTGGAAACATATTTATCTTCTAAGAGAATTATGACACAAAGGAGGAACTGTGACTCTAATTGCAGGTTCCCGTGGGGTTTGTTCAGTTTGTCAGAGCATGTCCTGTTCTGGGCTTCGGTTTGGGCTCTCCTCTTCCTGTCACTGGGGGAACAAATTCCCCCAGCCTCCTGCCTGGGCACGTCCTGCAGACACATACTCGGAGGGGAAGCTGGTGGCAAAGTGGGCAGAGCTGAGCTTGTGTGGTCAAGACTCTCGGGAACTGAGTGCCCTTTCATGAACAGATGCTCCGCCCCAGTCGGTAGAGCCAGACACGGGGCCTGCAGAAACTCTGGTCCATTCACAGATGTCCAGTCCTCTGCAAGCCTGTCCACAGTGACACGGTGACAGAGCAACCACGACGTTGCCTCTGGGACCCCAGCCCCAGGCACCTGACGCACACCACGCAGCCCTGGCCCGCTGCTTCCCTCTCAGACGCGGCACGCGAGGTCACCAGGCTGGGACTTGGGCCCTGGTCTCACGGCACTGCCTCGCATCCTGGAGCCCACCAACGTGGCACAGCCCCGACTCTGCTACTCCGCAGGGGCTCCCTGGACAGGCCACGTGAGTGACAGGAGGCTGCAAATCCTCCTCACAGGGTCACTGTGGGCATCAAAGCAGAGACGAGACCTGAAAGGCTCAATGGACATCAGCTAGGTACAATATGGCTTTGGAAAAATTATCATTCGTTCTAAAAAGAGGGCCAAGCTGGGGAATGAAGGGACAACGTACCTCAATCAGCCATTTGTTCTGCGTGAACTTCTGCAGCACGTGCTCAGCTTCCTTCTTCCTCATCTTCTTGCCTTTAAGCTGATCAACCAAGTTCAAAATATTTGTGGAAGAGGCAAAGCCAGTTTCTGAGTCAATAATCAGTTCCAACTGAAAGAAACAGCAGGTGTCACGTTCATCTACTAAACTGACAAACCCACATTTTAGGCAATAATACCAATTCTGGTGGAGGCAGTAAAACCACTATGTCACAGGCAGAACTGCACACTGCTATGACGTCTGGGGACATAGTCTAATCATTCAATGCATGCATCAGGGCCACAAACATGTCCAGTCCGTCTGACTCAGCGGTCACTCCTATAACATCACAATGATTCTAGGACTGTCCTCACAGACCGGTCTGACAGGCCTGCTGCGAGGCCAAGAGTCAGGGTTATCTTTGCCTACCCAGTTGTGAGAACGTACCTCCAGGGCTGAGACCACTGTCACTCAGCCAGGTGAATGAACAAAGGGCTGAGCCAACAGCTCTGAAGCACGGTAGGCAGAGCAGTGCTGCTCGAATGTAAAGGTGCCAGTGGTCCAGTGGGCACCATGTTGAAGCCCAGAATCAAACTCGACAGTCTCCCTAGCAAGCTCCCAGGTGACACCCTTGCTGCAGCCCCAAACCAGACTGCAAGTACCCTGCAGGAACGCTGGTCCACCTGCATGGCACACCCACGAGGCCTGCTGCAAAGCAGGTCAGGAGTCACGCTTGGCCAGCCCCACTTCTCCAGGCTGCTGCACGGACCACCCCATCTGTCACAGGGCAATGTGGATCTGGGTGAGGCGCTCGGTGATGTCACCCAGCACAGGGCTTACTCAAGCTGCAGGGACAACCCTCCAAGACTGAAGATGAAGACAAAATACCCCATTAAGAAGCTTGGCCGATGGGACTTAACGGTACTTACTGCCTTTCTAAACAGATCCAGCTCATTCTCTGCAAAATCTGAGGCCATTTTGGAAATTGGAGTCGTTGCAAGATTCACCTAAAAAGTAGGTCAGTGTGACAGTCAGCCTGTGCCCTTCGTCCATCAGTAATTCACTGTTGGCTCTCCCTCCCCCCCGCCCCGCCCCCTCGCCAGTCACCAAGCACCGGTGTCCAGGCGCTGAGGGATGCAGGGACAGATCTGTAACCAGTCTTGTATTACAGACTTAAACCTTTAGCTCAGTCAACATGTCTAATTCTCAGAGATTTGAGAACTCCAAAAGTTGTGCAATATTTTCCAAACCTAGATAAATTTGGGAAACCTGCCTGCATGGTAATGGAGCATCAAATGCACAAGCACCGAGAAGCCTGGCAGTAAACACATCGGATTCACCCGTTTAAGCAGCGTTCCCAGTTATCTGTAGCACCCACACTACCCCCTTTCCCTGGAGCAGAGCTTGGGGAGTCCCAGGCTGGAGCCCTCTGTGTGTGACTGGATTCCTGGGCCTGATCAGCCCTGAGGGGCCAAGGATGGAGCTGTCAGCCGCTCCCGCTCTATGTCACCCCCACCCCTGGCTGGGACGGACAGTTGGACAGCAACAAGGGGCCACACGTGGGTCTCAATCCTCCTGCCCCCACACATTTTTTTCTTTTCTCAGCTTCTTTTTGTCCTGTTCCAAATGAGAAGCATCTTATCCCTTTCATCTTAGTACTCAAAACATTTGCAGAGAACTGTCAACAAACAAAACAAAGCCCAGCACATGCTGGGGCCACGGGGTGCAGCCAGGCACAGGTTCTGGTGCCCAGTAATGGCAGGGGACTGCAGACTGCAGGCCGCAGAGGCCGCTGGGAGCACGGTAACCAGGGCGGTGGGCTAGGCTCAGAGTCCTTGTCCAGGGGTTCTTCTCCACTCTCCCTAGCAAGGGCACAGCCACCATTCCTCACAAACACACTAGAAGGCTCTGTCTGGCACTTACCAGTGCGTAGATGGGCCTCCCATCATCCTCGGTGACCCCTTTCTTGATCTCGATGTACAAGGACTCCAAGACACTGTTGATGTTGTTGATGAAGGCCTCCAGCTCCTCCACTGGAGCGCTGTCTGGGGTGAGGAGGGAGATCGTCAAACACTAGCTGCTTCCAGTGCATCAGCCTGAACTGGGGACGGCAGACCGGCAATGGGAGGCGGCCAGCACCCGGGGCTTCCTTCTGGACGGCTCAGAGAAGAGTGTGCTGTGATGCAAAAGGCCTGGGCCCGGGAGGTGGCATCTGAGCCGACTGTGGTCCATCTGTGCTCGCAGCCCCAGCCAGCTTCCCAGTCACACCCCTAGGCCGGAGCCTACAGGAAGTACCCAGTGCACACAGCATCCCAGCTCCCCCACGAGGCCTCCGCACCCACGTGTCCTCACGCACACGTCAGGTGTATCTCCATTCCCCGCTCCCATATCGACAGCAGACACTGACTGGACACTCACAGGCTGGGGGGTACTGAACCCCAGGGTGCAACAGCAAGGAACAGCGCTCGGTGGTCCCCACGGCAGAGACTGTTCCCAGCGCTTTTCATACCACGGTTCACCGACCCGGCCAGCAGCCATGCAGGGCAGGCGCCAGCATCTGCCTCCTGGATGCAGACAGGGCTGGCACCCGCAGCATGGCACCTGCAGCATGGCACCTGCAGCATGGCACCCGCAGCATGGCACCCGCAGCACGGCACCCGCAGCATGGCACCAAGCCCACAGGCAGCACCTGGCTGCCGCAGCTGTGCTCTCACCTGTGTGCTGCCCACCCCTACACTGCCCTAGCCACAGGAGGCACACCGCCTGGAGACAAGGGTGCCGGCACCACTGACAGGACCATCTGTCCATCAGGGAAGGACGTACAGAGGCTGAAAGGGCCAGATCTCAGGTCAGCCAGCCGTGAGCCCAGTACTGGACACTCTCTCGGTCTGAAGAAGGGACAAGGAACGGCTGCAGAAGGTGGGGTGGCTTTGGCCATGAGGTGCTGCTGTGCTGCTCGCACCCTTGTATCATAGGTTCCTGCCCACTCCCCAGCCTGGCCCCCCACCATCAGCCAGTTCTGTGTGTCCCCTCCCTAGCGGCCTCCCAACACATCCCTTTCCATTGGCCATAACGGGGTCTCACACTTGCTAACGAGAAAACTGACATGCCCACCCAGTGTCAAGGTTACCAGGCTGATGCTTCCCAGTATCAAGACTGCAGACCAGCTAGCTTTCTCTGCTCTGCCCGCCCCATCCCTGCAGCCCATGGTGGAGAGGCCACAGTGTGCGAACCCGCAGGGACACGCTGGGGGATAAGCAGTGTGCAAGAGTCCGTGTAGCCCCAATACCAAGTCCATCCCAAAACAAAGTGCAAAAGATGAAGACCAGGTTTCACGTCCAGTCTTGGTCCTGCCGCTTTGAGGGACTTAGAACAATTAACTACATCACTCCTCCCTTCAGATCCCACACCAACTGAGAAAAAGACTTCGTGTAAGTGTCAAAATACCAGATAGTTTGCAGGTAGAGCTGATCAGAGGCTGGTCCCTCAACACTACTGACATGCAGCAGCGACATGGGAGGAGCAGCTACGAGACGAGAGGAACAGGTCCTGGGCCTGCCACAGCTGCCCCCTCGCAGGGAGCCAGAAGACACCCTACCCAGGACACCGAGTGCCGTGTCTGAGCTGGGCAGGGTCTGCAGAGCTCAGGCGCCACCTGTGTTCCCTCTGCTTGTAAGTGGAGCCTGTGCACATCTCCTGGGCTGTGCTGAAGTTGCCAGTGGTGGCTGCATCTCACCATAGCACGTGCTGGTCACTGCAAGGACAGTAGCTCAGTATGGTGCATTTTAATGTCACCTGTGTATGCGAGAGGTTTGGAGAAGTTAAATGACTTGCCCAGAGCTCCCACAGCTTGGAAATTAAGCCCAGGCCTGCCCGAGTCCAGGTCCCCAGCTCCTGGCACGAAGTCACAACCTCTGCAAAGCAGAGCCAGTGTTCTGTGAGAACAGCCCTATGCCAGACCCCACCAGTCACATCTACTTCCCTCTGAACCTGGCACTGTGGCTTCAGGTCACAAAGAGGGACTCGGCCAACAGAGAAGGATGGAGTGTCTGGGCAGCGCCTGGCAGTACTAAAGACGCAGGGCTGTGCTCTAGGGACATGCATGGAGTTGGGCGCTAGCCAGCATCCACCGTCCCATGGCAAAGGAGGTCGAGCCAGATCAGTCATCCAGGCCACAGGTCAGCTGCGAGAGGAGCTGGACTGACAGCCAAAGACCCAGTAATGGACACAACAGCTCTCTCCTTGAGGGAAACGCCTTTCCGTTAGGACCCCAGGCAGCCGACAAGCTGGGGCGGCACTGGACAAGCCGGGACACTTCCTCAGGGGCGGGGCTGCTTCAGGTCATTCTGAGAGATTGTCTTTCTGGCCCTGTACATATCATCTCCTTTTCTTTTAAAATAGAATTTTAATGTAACCAACAGACCTCGTCTGCTCATCAGGGTCCCTGCTTCCCGGCAGGCACTGTGACCTACAGCTGCCGGCACACTCGGGCCTCCAGCAGCAAGGACGTCTGCTTCCCTGACTTCTGAACAGCAGTGAGTTCTGTTTTGAACTAGGCATCACAGATAGGAAATGCTATTTTTAGGCAGGGCAAATAACAGCAAAAAATAAGAGCCCAGGGGACCAGGCCAGAGATGGGGCAGGCTAGCTGGTCCTACTGAGAGTTGTCACCCGGGCCCTGGACCAGACAGGAGCGCTGGGCACATCAGGTCTCAGACAGCAAAGCCCCGTGCTGGCTAAGGAGGCCTGCGAGGGGTCACTTCTCAGCCTACAGCTTTCGCATCAATTGCCAGGGGGAAATGGATCCCTGGACAATCAGATATGCAAGTGGAGAGATGGGAGGTGACAATGGCTGGGGAACATGCTGAGGGGAGCGGGCTGGAGGAGAGCTGCCTTCATGCAGGAGTGCGGCAGACATGTCACTGCACCCCAGTGCACTGGGCACCACAGTTCTGCCCCCTCGCAGTCTCCTCAGGCCCCCACGAACAACCAGCACACTGAGCGGGGTGCGGCACAGCCTCTATTTCCAGAAGAAGACCCAAGGGTCGTGGAGGTTAAGGACTTACTGGAGATCACAGGGCCAGTGAGTGACGAGGTCCAGACCAGAAACCAGACGTGTGGCCTTTAGTTTGGTGCAGTGACAATAGGTCCTGGGCGTGCATACATATGCACGCTCCACCTGGAAGCCGCTGATGGCTCCCATCACCCTCGGCTGTACTCCTGCATGCTTCACGCCACACCCTCCACACTCCGATTCCCTGGCCATCTTCCTGTCACTCAGGTGCAAAGCCCCTATCTCAGCACCTGCACTCATGTGTCTCTTCCTCCTGGAAATGGTGACCACACTTTCTGGGTTTTCTGAGGAAATCCCAGCACCAGAAATCCAGCCCAATGGTCTGTGACCTGCTCCCTTTGATTAACTGGAAAGGCAAGCAGGCTCTGACAGTGGTAAGCTTATTAACTGTTTGTCACGGCCAAAGAGGAGATATGTACAATGAAATCATCAAAAGCAGGAAGAAAAGTACTTGGAGCCAGCTTCTAATTGTCCCTGAGTCCTCCTTGGAAAGAGAAGGTACTTACAAATAGGACTCAGATACAAGATGGAACGCGAACCCAAATGTCAGCAGCATCGCTGTGACTCACTGTTCATGCGTGCAGACTACTTATGTGCGTGAGTCTGCAATACACACCAACACCACGAAGTCAGCACCAACGCAAACACAGTCACACAAGCCAGTGTGAGAAAAACAAAGCTCAGACGAGGCAGATAAAGGGCTGACGCAACAGAAGGTATCTACCAAACCCGAGTGTCCCGGGCACTGTGGTCACCAATCTATTTTCGGTACATGTGTTTAAGTTCAATGGTTTTTTGCCTGAAGATCATATTTATTCTGCTCACTGAATTAGTGTCAAATCTTAATTTTTTTAATATAAAGTTGTATTTTATCTAAATTGTTCTTAGGACAGTGGGTAATTTAAAATTTTTAAAACCCACTAAAAGTTAAAATAAAACTTACCAACGCAGCATAATTAATTACAAGATGTGAATGCCAGAGTGGAGAACAGCGCCTCGCAGCAAGCTGGCAACATGACAGAGCGAGCGAACCTAGGGAAGAGCCAGCAGGTGCGAGAGCCCGTGGGGAGAAGTGGGCGTTGTACCTGCGACTCCGCTGAACTCACTTTTCAGTTCCGGTGGCTTCTGTGAGGGCCCCATCACACTGCCTGCACAGAAGGTCCTGTCTGTGAATAGACATCCTCCTCCTCCTTCCCGACCTGACCCGGGTGCCTGCTCTGTTTCCTGCCTGGGGGCGCCAGTTAGAACAGGACCAGTGGGAAAGGACGTTCCGGCCTTGCTTCTGATGATGGGGCATTAAGTGAAGGACAGTGAAGGGTGGTGGCGGCCGTAGGGTCACACAGATCCCCTTTATCAAGTTAAGGACGTTCCCTTCCTTTGCTACTTTGCTGAGGGTTTTTAGCAGAAATAGACGCTGGATTTCTAAACTCCACGCTGACAGTTGTCGGTCTGCCTCTCCTGCTCTAAGCGCCCAGGCCCAGTCCGCCTTGCTTGTGCCTGCTCCACATGGTCTCCTGAGTCTTCTGTAAGACGTCTGCTGCATCACACCAGGGAGAGGCTGGATTTCATCTTCTGCACCTAGTTAGATGATTATGTGGGTTTCGGTCCCCATTACTCTATGTTGGTCAAAACTGGAAACCCTCGAAGCTGAGTCTTCTTAGCCGCTAGTCCCCAGGCCTCCTGTACCTACTTCCATCGGAAGCCCCCTACTGGCACCAGCTGACTCTGTATGACCCAAGGTGAAGCAAAAAAAAAAAAGCCTTAGCTCTGTGCCACCAGTCCCTAGCACAGAGGCGTGGCCCCCATGAGTCTCAGGAAGGTGTGCTGGATGACACATGCATGTCTGCAAGCACGGACCCAAGGATATCAGAACAAAATGTGAATTCTTCACCAGGCCGGAGGCTTGGGGAATTTGTTCCCCCAGTGACAGGAAGAGGAGAGCCCACACTGAAGCCCAGAACAGGACACGCTCTGACAAACTGGACAAACCCCACAGGAACCTGCAATTAGAGTCACAGTTCCTCTTTTGTGTAATAATTCTCTTATAAGCTAATTCTCTTAAAAGCTTAGAAGTTTCTAGTTCGTATAAAGGACCTTTCCTGGGCATTTCTTCAAGAGATAGGAAATTAGTAATATTGAGTTTTATAAATATTTACCTAAATTTAGTAATTTCTTTCCATCATTCCTTGTTTAAAATCTCCTAAATAACAATAAGGCTTGTGAACAACCCTTTTCCCAATGAAGGGCAGGGGCAACGAACTGCGTTCACCCTGGCTGGCCCAGCCACCCTGTGTCCCAAAAGCAGGAGTGGTACATGCCTAAGGCGGAATAGGACGTCAGCTCCTACACACATTCCATGGGGCTTTCCTCGGAGCGTAACTACTCAGAGGTCAAATAAAGGCATAGTTTCGCTCTTAGTCCTTAGGCAGCACATGGCTCTCTGCAGTGAGCTGAGAAACTTGCCCAATGACACTGAAGCTCACCACCAGGACCTACTTGAGATGCTCAGGTGAGTGGGATGATCTGTTATCAGATGCAAGACTAAGAAAAGCCTGCTACGCCCCTCACTGGAGAATACTGAGGGGCAGGTCCGAAGCCCTGCTGTGCTTTTCAAAGAGCAAGAGAAGCAAGCTCAACAGGTATGTTCTTCCCTCCCCATCACAGTGTAGGCGATTCGGGCAGAGATGTTTCCACCAGAAGCCTCAGACACAGCAGCAACTGCGTCACCTCCTGCTTCGAGTCCTTCTAGAGGTCCGCACTGTCTACAGAATTAAGGAAAAATCCACCACTCTGGGGTACATACTAAGGGCTCTTCATGGTCTGTAACCTACACACCAAAAACTTACTCTCGTCCCACACTGCATACTCTCGTCTAGGGTTCCCGAAGAATGTCACGTGTGGGTCAATTAAGTTTGGATACAAGTTAAACAGCTTCCTCACTGTGGGACCCAGGAAGCTGTTACCCATGAAGGTGCACCATCGAGCCCCCAGAGTCGCCATGAGCCCCTCGCAGACACTGGTTCGCAGCCTGCCCCTCCTGTAACACCGCCCTCTCCGCCGCCGCCTTCTGCTCACATGAAATACGTGTCGTCCTCGCTCCCTGCTGACCCCCATATCCCTCAACCCTCTGGGATTCTCCAGATGAGACACCGTCCCTTATGTCCCTCCCCCTGGGTGCTTGGCACCCCTCTCAGCTTGGCTCACCTGTTTTTTCCACTCTTCTTTTGAAAATTAAAACCATAGAGGGAAATACAAAAAACATAAAATAAAACACCTATATTCCCATTCATCAGATGCGACAACCATCAGACTACACTATTGATGCTATTATTTATTTCAAGTCTTTTTTTTTCCCCCCAATAAAAGAATAAAATAGGATGAAGAAGTGTCCTCTGATTTCTGGTGACAAACCCATCCCACACCTCCTCTCTCAAAGGCAAGCACCTCATGAGTGTGTAGCATACCCTTCCAGTCCCCTTTTATATTTGTACATGCAGACGTATATATTCGTGCACAACAAAAATTAAGTTTTACAAAAAACTAACACGACATCATACAACAAGTAGAATTTATCAACTTTCTTTTTCACTCAACAAAATCTATCCACACTGACCCTCAACTTCACAAGACCTACCGATACTGACTTTACAGATCCATCAATATAGGTGCTGTAGCTTCTATTGATATGCCAGTTGCTGAAAACTCAGTATGCACCAGGTCCCATCTCTAAGTGTTCCATGTGTATTATCAGATTTACTCCTCCCAGCGACCCACTGAGAAACTGCTAATAAATGCCCACAGCCAGCACAGGGATGGCATGTTCTCCAGGCTGTGCCGTTAACCACCCATGCTAAGCTGCCCTCTAGCTACCAACAGCCAACTGAGTATGTTCCCTGTGCCGGGTGTATGGTATGGATCAGGTCTCTCAGCCCCCTGATCCAGCCTACATGTCAAGTACACTTGGTTATCCCCCCTGTAAAGGTGAAGAAACTCAGGCTGGAGCAGGGGCCGGGGCCCTGGTGTGAAGCATCAGAGGCCAAGCTCTTACCCACTGCACTAAGTGTAAGATTTGCTTAGATGAGATGAGAAAGATGGGCTGGCAGGAGATTGTACGAGACCTGAATGCCCAGGTAGGGGTGTGGGCTGACCGGTGAGCTGGCATCGCACCAATATCACTAGGCACTGACCACACAGCACCAGGTGTCCTGGGGACAGGGAAATGACACTTACTATCATGGACCTTGTAGCAGTGCTTCTGCAAGCGCGCCACGTCCCGCTCCTCCAGCACCCCGTGCGTCATCAGCAGCTGGAGGAATCGCCGGTGCACATCGGTCATGACGCCCGTTCTTCGGGCACTGCCCTGCATGGCGAGGGAGCTGAACGAGGGCACAAGAAATCCAGTTACTGTCAAGCACACCAGAGGCAATGTTCTGGATTTTGCACAAATTTGCATTAACAGATATACATTTGTTATGGTTTTTAAAATCAAGGTCATCATGCTGAATAGCACAGAAATGAAAAGGACACAGGTCCAGGGCTGGCAGATTAGTCCCGGGCAGTGCTGAGAAGAATGGACGCTGGAACTAGCCAGACACCTGCATTCACAGCCTGCTCCACCACTCAGGTGTGTGAAATTGGGAAACTTCACCTCTATGTACTTCAGTGGCTGATCTGTAAAATCAGAATAATGATAGAGGCGTCCTCCACAGAATCACTGCGAAGATTAGATGAGTTTAATACAAGTCAAAGCCTGGTAACGGACTAAGCACTAAGTAAGTGTTGGCTATTTTTACTGTTAGACGGTTCTGGGTCTGAACCTTGGCTCAACCACTTACTAGATCTATGGCCTCGGGTAAATTTAGCTGAGGCCCCATTTTCTCACTAAAAAATTGGAATAACATTCACTGCTTAGGGAACTGCTGGTAAACAACCAATGACACATGCATTTCCTTCTCTCCGGAACCACTAATAAAACAACTGCTGTGGAAGGACAGACTGCAGGTATTTTTAAATCGCCTGCTCTCTACTAAAACACTATCTGAACACCAAACACAAGATCAGAGCTGAGACAAGCCCTACGCAGCCCCGATCAAAACGCCTGCTCCTGCCAGAGGCGGTGTACATGGGGCAAGAGCATAGGTTCCAAACCAGACAGCTGGCATGGAGACTGGTTCCTGCTAGACCTGCCTGCTCTTAAGAATTGCCTAACCTGTGAGTTAAAAATGCAGAGCTATGGCCTTTGTGCTAGAGGCTCTGACTGCAGAGGGGCCTGGAACACTCAGTGCAGGGGACGGGGTCATCTGACAAGAAGTCTACTGTTGTCCTAGGTGAACACAGCACAGAGCCACGGTCAACTAGCGTGCTGACCTCCCTGAGGCTCAGCCTTCCCACCCATAAAATGGGGATGATAATAACCATCTTCGTGGCACAGCTGAAGTTTAAATGAGGTATGACTACCAAAGGTTTGCCAAAGACCTGGCACACAAGAGATACACAAAAAGGCTAGTCATTGTTCTTTTCAACAGTATCATCAGCTGGGCCTCAGGGCTGGGAAGACGTACAAGAACAGAACGTGTGGACTAAGGAATCTGGACTTCTGTCCTAGAAACGTGGGAGACTCCAAACTAAGGGTCTTTAAGCAGATGATACAGCAAAGCTGTTAGGTCTGAAAAAAACTTGTCAAATTGAATAATGAATAAAATCTAGCTATATGATTATAAGAGTTGCTTCTAAACCTAAGAACAGCAAAAAATTAAAAGGATAGAAAGCTATATACTCTGTGAACTAAACGAAAGAGAGTTGCGGTGGCTATGTCAACAAGACACAATGGGCAGAAAGCATTACTGAAGATTAAGACGGTCACTACAGAATTGAAAAAGGTTCAATTCCCGATAAGATGTAACAATTTAAAATGTTTAGGCACCTAATAACAGAGACTCAAAACGATTAAGGCAAAAGTGATCAGAACTACAAAAATAAATATATGAACCCGTAACTGAATTAAAAAATTGGATTAAAAAATCAGTAAAGTTGGAAAAGACTTGTACAAGACAGGAAAAAGCTTAATCTGATGGACATGCATAAAACACTGCACTACAGAATACAAAATTGTCAAGACGCCCAGAACATGGAGACTGGTGCAAATTGCCACATACTAGGCCAGAAAGCAAGTCTGAGCAGAATTTAAAAGACTTCTCTCATACAGAACATGTTCTGTGCCTACTAGGCAACACAGTTGGAAACTAGAAACAGAGATAACCAGAAAAACTCTACTTAGAATTGAAGAAACTTCCAAATAATCTATTAACAAAGAAGAATTACTAATGGAAATAAGGAAATACTTTGAACTGAAACAAAATAAAATATACATAAAAACTGGTGGGAGGCAATTAAAACAGTACGGGAAAATTAAGAGCATTAAATGTTCATATTTTTTAAAAAAAGGGAGGTGTGAAAATGAATGAGTTAGGCATCCACCTAAAAAGCTATAAAAAGAACAGCAAATTAAATCCAAGGAAAGTAAAAAATGAAGAGCAGAAACTAATGAAAAAACAAATGTATACCTGAGGAGATAAAAAAAAAAAATTATTCTTTGAAAAAACGTAATAAAAGTGACAAACCTCTGACAAGATTTTCAAGAGACGGCTTACAAATAAACAATTATTTTGAATGAAAAAGAGAAACTAATTATAGATACAAATATTTTTTAAAAAATATTATAAACGACTTATAGAA
This sequence comes from Pteropus alecto, assembly GCF_000325575.1. NCBI lineage: Eukaryota > Metazoa > Chordata > Mammalia > Chiroptera > Pteropodidae > Pteropus > Pteropus alecto. The sequence goes on along the minus strand of NW_006436286.1, from coordinate 15,988 downwards.
ATCTTAAGTTTAAAGTATGTACAAAGTCATAGGAAATTCATTCAAAACTGACTAAAGAATTATTTGAAAACCTAAAAAGTTTTACAATCATTGAAGATGTTTTATACGAAATCCATCTTCTCACAAAGGAAACTTCAGGTCCCAATGGATTTATCAAGAAGTCCTGCCAAATATTCGAGAAACAAATAATTTCAAATGTTACACATACTATCCGAGAGTCAGAAAAAGAGCAACTCTGCCCAAATCATCTGACATGGCTGACATAAGTAGGGCACTAAAACCTGATACGGTCTTCAAAAGAAATTGAAAGGCCACTATATTGACCAGGAACACAGCTGCAGTAATCCTAAACAGAGTGTTAACAAACCACATCTAGCAGTGTCAAAGGGTGACACATCGTGACCAAGGTGAGTTTACCCCAGCAATGGCTAACATTCGAAACTCAAATGTTATATGTCAATGATATCTCAATAAAGCTGGGGGGAAAAGTCTATCAAATCTGAGTCAACACATTAACAGAATAAAGAAGAAAAGGCATACGATCATCTTACAGTTGATAAAATTCATTTATTTACACTAAAAAATCTTAAACTTGGAATGGAACTTCCTTTATCTTCTAAATGACATCTACAAAAATATACGGCAAACATAACACTTTAGGATGAAATGCTGAAAGAAATCACTTTGAAGTACAAATTAATCCAATGCAACCGAATCAAATGCAATTCCAGGCAAATTTCCAACAGGCTTCATGTTTCTATGCGTGATTTGACAAGATAACGTTAAAATTTAAAAAGAAAACAAATGCAAAATGGCAAAGGTATTCTTGAAGACAAAGCCAGGAGGACTGGTCCTACCAGGTACCAACTTATTTTAAAGCTAGAGTAATGAATAATGGCAAACAAATGGACGAATAAGACCAATAGAACAGAATAGAGAACTCAGAAACTTATATATGTATGGATACTTGACATGTTGGAGAAATGGAACTCCAGATCACAGCAAATTTGCCAATAAAAGGTACCAGAGCAACTGATTGTCTATATGGGCGGGGGGGGAGGGGGGGCAGGGGGAGATAGACCCTTACCTCACATTGTGCACAAAAATCTATTCTTAAGGATTAAGGCCATAAGAAAGAAAAGACTATAAGCTTTTGGATGAAAATATAGAGAATATCGTTATGACCCAAAGGTAGGAAAGGGTTTCTTTATAAAATATGAAAAATACAAACCATAAAGGAAGATACTGATATATTCAACCTTGTCAAAATTAAAGACCTCTGTCCACCAAAAAATCCATAGTGGCAAAGAGAAAGAGATGGCAAGCTACAATCTGGAAGTTATTTGAAACATATTTAAGCCACAAAAGATTCATCTTCAAAACATAAAGAAGTCCTATAAATAAGAAGAAGATACCTGTAAGAGAAAAATGAGCAATTTTTGAAGAGGATGCACAAATGATTAATAAACACATAAAAAGAAAAAGATGCTCAACTTTTTCACCAAGCAAATGAGTATTAAAACCACTGTGATTAAAGTCTTAATCACCGGATAGGCAATAACCTTAACAATCCTGACGCTGGTAGAGTACAACCACTTCAGACAACTTGATATTACTAGCTAATTTGGATATCCTCAGAAATCTACTATTAGGTATATACCTTACAGAAACTTTTCCACATTTACCCCAGGAAATATGTAATAAGAGCACCACATAACAGCAAAATCCAGCAAGAGTATAAATGACGATCAATTGAAGAACACCTGCATAAAACATGTATAATCACACAATGGAATCCAAAACAGTGAAGTACTGACATCAACATGGATGCATCTAATGTGGGTGGTTTTATATGCAAAAATCAGGAACACAAAATATATATCAGGGTCCCATTTATACAAATTTCAAAACTTAGCAAAACCATGCATTGCATTCATTAGAGATGTATCGACAGTAAAAACCACAAAGAAAAACAGGAGAATGGGTCACGATACATAGGGTAGTGGCTATCTTTGGCCAGGAGACAAAAGGGTTCATGGTGGCTTTGAGCATACGGAAATGTTCGTTTTCCTAACTTGGTGGTGGGTTGTATGAGTGTTCATTTTACTTTCATTCTTCACACTTAACATTTTCACAGTTTTGTAGGTGCGTTACTCATCTTAAACAGAGAAAGAAATTGCGTAAATATGTTCAGTAACAGCCAAAATAAATGCTAACAAGAAGAACGAAGTGTAGAACAGTACAGAATGCTATAATTGGGGGGGAAAGGGGAGGGAGCCACAGGTGAAAGACACAGACCTGCCGGTTTAGGCAAAGTTGGTGGCCTCTAGAAAGAGGGCCTGGGGAGGGAAGCTAACCACAGACAGGTGGTCAAGTAACTTTCAAATGGAAATGTTTGTGGGAAACGCAAACCTCAGTCATAACCAGGTGGGCCGTTAGTGCTTTGCGGGCAGTCTCATTCATTCACTCCTCACCAGAAGCGGGGAAGGGAGGCATACCGACTCCATCTTACAGATGAGAAAACTGAGGCTGAGAAGGCACGAGGAGACAGACACACAGCGCTGGAGATGGGGGGCGACGACACAAGAGCACAGTTCGGGAACTACAGCGCCCCCAGTCAGCAACGAACATGGTTCATGGTTATTCTTTATCCCCTTTGCTGCAAATATGCATGTACTTAGCTGCGGAAATAGGTATGTATTTGATTACCAGACGCTGCCCCAACCGCAGCTGAAGGCATGACAGGTCACAGAACATACGCACCGTATCGGACCTTCCGAAAGCCGGGAATGCGGGATTCTGAGCACAGCCAGCCTCGGGGCCTTAAAACAAGGGGCTGTGGGCCTGGGCGAGTAGGACGTTCTGCCCTCGAGACGCGGGGGCGCCGAGCAGGCGACAGCAACTGAGGGGCGTTCGGCCAAGGCCTGTGTCACATACTCAGTTCAGACAAATTTTGTATTGGGCTCTTTCACCTAACACCAAGATTAAAATATTTTTTCGACTAATATTACGATTTAAAAACTGTGCGTGAGAGCGACGAGGTTCCTGTCGGTATCCCTCGGCTGCCCTTCCGGGCCTCAGTTTCTCCCTCAGGAAACGGCAAGCCCCACG
>NW_006436286.1:10453-12252 GCF_000325575.1 Pteropus alecto | reverse complement strand
GGAGGGCTGCGCGGTCAGCCGGCGGGACTGCGGCCCTGGCCCTGCCGCTTGGAAGAAGCCAGGTCTCGGGCAAGTCATCGCCGTGATCTGTGTGCGAGGTGTGCGGGACAACTCGCGTGGACCTGCGATGAGCCGGAGCTGCCGTCCTGCCCGGGGTGGTCGTGAGAAGGAAGGGAAACCACTGCCAGGAGTCAGGGGCCCCCGCTGCAAACGCTGATGTTCCAGCCCCTGGTCCGAGAGCCTGCGCAGCGCTGCGGGGGAAACGGGTGGCTGGTTATGGGACAGCACCAGGTGCAAGGTTCTATCTCTGTGACCTAACTGCAATCCCTGCCTGGCCAGTTTCCGCTCCTGAGACCTCGGACAACTTCTTAACCTCCCTGGACCTCAGTTTCCTCATCTGCTGAATGGGGACAGCTTGGGCTCTGGAGCTGGACCTGGGTTCGAATCCAGGTTTTAAACACAGTATCTCCGAGACCGAGGACAAAGTACTCCCTCGCAGCTCTCTGTCTGTAAAGCAGGGATGGAAAGCACTTCGCTGATGGGGTTGTCGTGAAGCTTAAATGAGTTAATACATGCAAACCACTTAGCTGAGTGGCGCGGAGGAAGCCCCCAGTAAGCGTGAGCCACCATTACTCCGTGTTTCGTGTGTCCTGCACAGTTCTGTACACATTTCAATTCATTATCGATATTTAAAGTTGAGGAATTTCCCGTAAAACCCTGGGGTATCTGACCGCTCGAAAAATGGGGCAATGTGGTAACAAAAGGCCACACTTGCTCAGGGCTTGGTAAAAACTCTACCCCTTTGTAATGAAACGAGTGCCTTCCTGGTGTGTAGAGGAAAACCTGAGGACCACAAGTAGAAAATACCAGTCAAGTTACTCAGTATAAATTTCCATAATAAGATATTCGATGAAATATGTTCAGCCGCGGATACCAGAGTACCCAACTAACAGTGGCTTCTACGTAAGAACATTCCAGATATGATTTGACAAAGTATTTAAGGTAGGAGGTCTCAGGGTTCCGGCAGCGACTCAGCAATGTTGGAAGGGCCCTTCTCTCTTTCTGTTCCGACATCTTCAGCATGTTGGCTTTTATCCTTAGCTCTGCCCTCATGGTCATGAGACGCCTGCCACAGCTCCAAGCATCGCCTCTCTCCATAGCAATGGCTAAAGTCTCTTTCTATCTCTCTGTCTTTTTATCAGAGGGGAAAATCTTTCCCAGAAGGCTTTTGCACGCCCTTGCCCCAGCTGCAAGCAAGGTTGGGAAAGCCAGCACTTTGCCTTTTCAGTGGAACTGGGCTCATCTCAGCTGGCTTCTGGAGGTCCCACCCTCCCCAGGCTCCCTCAGATTAAAGTTCAAATGCCTGAAGAATATGGGCTAAAGCAGTGGTTTTCAAACTGAAGGTCAAGGCCCACCGCTAGCTTAGAAAATCAAGTTAGTGAGTTATGACCTACAGTGTTTTAATTATTATATTTACTATTATTTAAAATTTGAAGGGTGAAATGTCTCACTATTTTTATTTGTTTTGGTCACACATACACTTATGTGTCACCACCTAACACCTTTTCGATGTCCTTTTGCCACACCTCTGAATATGATCATGTTCAAACATATCAGAAAGTTGAAAGAATCGTGCGGTGAATACCCATGTTCACGCCATGCGGATTCTACCGTTCATATATATTTTTTAATTTTTTAGACTCAGGTATAATTTATATACTGTGAGAGCCACCCATTTTGGTGTACGATTCTGTTGAGTTTTGACAAACACAGTGGAGCAGCCACCATAGGGAATAGTC
>NW_006436286.1:0-10408 GCF_000325575.1 Pteropus alecto | reverse complement strand
GCCCCCCGGCCCACCCCCTCGGCCGCGGATCTGTTTTCTCTCCCTGTACTTTGTCGTATAAGCGGAGTGACACAGCATGTGGCATTTTAAGTCTGGCTTCTTTCACAAGGCATAGTGCATTGCAGATTTTTCCATAGTGTTGTGCATATTGGAAGACTTTTTAAACTGCTAAATAATATTCCACTCTGTACGGTTTATCCATTCGTCAGTTGAGAGGCATCTGGGTTGTTTCCATGTTTTGGCAATTATCGATAAAGTCGCCATAAACATTTGCAGATAGGTTTTTGTGCGAACCTACCTTTTCGTTTCTCTGGAGTGAATACCCGGGGGTAGGAAAGTGGGTCATATGGTGAAACATATGTTTTATGTTTATAAGAAACTGTCAAATTGTCTCCCGAACGATCGCACCATTTTGTGTCCCCAGCAGCAATTATGAGAATTCCAGCTGTCTCAGCCCTCACCATCACTTGGCGTTGTGATGTATTTTTAAAATCTGACCCATCCCAACACGTGTGTCGGGGAATCTCGCTGTGGTTTTAGTTTGCAATTCCCTGATGCCTAAGGATGTCGGACATCTTTTCCTAAGCTTATTCGCTCGCTATCTGTCCATATTGATCAGTGAAGTGTCTGTACAAGTCTTTTGCTCATTTTTAAAAATTGAGTTGTTTTCTTACTGAATTTTGAGAGTTCTTTGTGTATTATGAATATAAGTCCTTTATCAGATATACAATCTGCAAATATTTTTTCACAGTCTGTGGCTTGCCTTTTTATTTCCTTGGTAGAGTCTTTTGAAGAGTTAGAGGCTTTTAATTTCGGTGAAGTGCAGTTTTTAAAACAGCATTATTGAGATGTAAACTATACAATTCATATATTTAAAGTGTACAGTTCAACTGTTTTAGTGTATTCACAGGTTTGTGCAGCCTTCACCACAACCAACATTAGAGCATTTTCATCACCTCAAGAAGAAACCCCGCACCCCTTAACCTCAGTGTCCTACACCCCCAGTCCCGTCTCCCACCCTGGGCAACACCGGTCTACTTCCCATGAAAACAGGGTCACACAGCGTGTACCAGCACTTCAGCCTTTCAACCCCCAAGTAACCCTCCCTCGCGTGGACATGCCACATTTATTTGTCTACAGTCAGATGGTGAACATCTGGGGCATTTCTCCTTCTGGCTGCTCGGATGACGCTGCTGCGGACAGTTACACACAGGTTTTTACACGGACATGCGTCTTCCTTGCTCTTCATTGTATGCCTAGGGGCGAGGCTGCTGGGTCATTCAGTACCTACATTTTAAATGCCGTGAGGAGCAGCCGGACTGTTTTCCAAAGTGACTGTAGCACCTCAGATCCCCAGCAGCAGGGTCCAAGCGCCCCCTTCCTCTGCGCCCTGACCCACCTTTGCTGTTGTCCCTCTTCGATAATAGCCGTGCTAGTGGGTGTGAAGTGGGGTCTCACTGTGGTTTGATTTGCATTTCCCTGAAGATATTGAGCAGCTTTTCATGAGCTTCTCAGCCACTCGCATATCTTTTTTGGAGCACTGTCTATTCAGACCCTTTCCCATTTTTGAATTGGGTTGCTTCTTGCATTGTTATTACTAATTGCAGTTGTTTACATATTCTAAATACAAGCCTCTTACAGGATAACTGATTTGCAAAAGTTTTATTCCATTCCGTGGGTTGCATTTTCACTCCTTTGAGCACAAGAGCTTTTAAATTTGATGATGTCGAGTTTATCATTTTTTCTTTTGTCGCTTGTGCTTTTGTGCCGTAGCTAAGAAACCATTGCATAATATAAACTCAGGAAGATTTACACCTAGATTTTCTCATAAGCGTTTTGTAGTTTAGCTCTTACATCTGAGTCCTTGATCCATTTTGAGGTAATTTTTGTATGTGATGTGAGGTAAAGACCCAACTTCATTCTTTTGCACATGGATATGCAGTTTTACCAGCAGCATTTATTGAAAGGGTTAGTTTTCCTCCAGTGAATTGCCTTGACATGCATTAACATTTTATTATGTTTGCTTTATGATACATCTGTCAATCTTCCCATTCCTCTATCCATCTTCCAATCTACCTTATTTTTTGACGCTTTTCAAAAAGCGAGTTGTAGAGACCAGAATGCTTTTTCTTAACACTTCAGTGTGCATATCGACCATGGCTCAATATTTGTCCACAATTTTTAATGTAAAATTTACAGACGATGAAAGGCACTCGTCTTAAGTGTATGGTGTTATGACTCTGACAGATGCACTTGCCTCTGCAATGCAAATCTCATGTCAAAATGTAGAACATCAACACACACCCCGGAAAGTTTCCTGATGTGCAGTTATTTTAATGTATTTGTTTTTAACAACTGCATGTGCCTGTGTAACCACCACCCTACTCTCGATATAGAACATCTCCATTTCCTAAGAAAGCTCTCTTTCGCTTCTTTGCAGTTAACCTTGCCCTACCCCGCCCGCACCCCAGGCCTCCACTGCTCTCTGTTCTACCCCTATAGATTAGTTTGGGCGGGTGCAGCATTTCATGTAAATCAAATCATGTGATCAGTGCTCTTTTGTGATCAGCTGATTTCATCCATGACCAATATTTTAAAAACAAAATAAGACAGCATAGAAAACGTCAGAATGAGTGGCACGTTGAAGGGTGAAATATTGCTCTGTTGATGTGTGTGCGCGCGCGCACGTGTGTGCATGTACTCGTACTGGGCGAACATGCATTTCTTGCTCTGGGTTGTCCTTAGAAAGATACAAAAGCTGCTGCTCCGGGTCGGAACGCCGTGTCCCTGTTCTTCCTTCTCGTCACGCTCCTCGCCCCTCAGCCTCCCTGATCTCCTAGCGATTCCCCCAGGGACTGGTCTTGCCCTCATGCCTTTGTGAACTCTGTCCCTTCCCTTCTCACTGTCCCCAGCTTGTTCCACTCAACCCTCAAACCGGCGAACGCCCACCCACTGCTTGGTTGGTCCTTCCTCTGGAAAGCTCTCTATTCCCTACGTCCCCTCTCAGAACTGGCATCACGTGGTACCTAATTACTCGGTCACTCCTTCCTAAGGGAAAAGGACCAACCATGTCCTAGTCACCTTTTCAGGGCCTCGCTCCTAAGATGTGATGACACGTAAAATGCATCAATAAATAATCATCGAAAGAATGGATGAACCCCAGGGTCCCGAACAACAAGACGGGGTTTTACATGAGCCAGCTAGATCTTTCCCAAGGCCCCGTTCCTGTTTCTGTTATTGTCCTGTATGTCTTACCCATCGTGTTTCACGATGTCGTTCAATCTCTTTGAGACCCCGGCCTTTCGATTTCCTCTCTCCACGCCCAATGGTGCAGATTTCATCAGTTACCTCCTCCCAGATACGCTGAGGCAAACAATGGTCATTATGAGGGAGACATCACACCCTTACCTTTACGGCCTTCGCCGCAAAACCCTCCCCCGTCTTGCCAAAGTGACACTAAGTCTGTGACCATGGCTATGGATGGAGGTGTGTATGGTGTGCGCACACACGTGTATGAAGAGATGTTCACTAGATGTCACAGTGGCTGCCTCCGAGATCTCAGGCAGTTTTAATCTTTTACCCTTTTCTATTTGGCTTCGGTTTTCTAACTGAGAATTGCATCAGTTACCTAATGCGACAGCAACGCCACCACAGCTCTCCCGGCCTGCAGCCGGGTTTACTGCTCACACTCAGCGTGTGGCCAGGTGACTCTGCTGACCTTGTCTGGGCTCTTTCCTGTTGGAGCATAGGCCGGCTGATCTAGACTGGCTTTGGCTGGGACAGTCGCGGTGACTGTGCCACATTATCTCTTATGGTGTGGGCGAGCCTAGAGGTAGTCTCACGGCAACAACGGAAACGCAAGTAAGTCCAGTCATGGAAGAGGATTGAAAGCTTCTGCCCCGTCACACCTGCTAAACATCCCACTGGCCCAAACAAGTCATGTGGCTGAGCTCACAGTCCTAGTGAGACACGTACTAGTCACATAGCAAGGAGTGTGGGGGCAGGGAGGGGTGAAGAATTGGGACTCTCACTGCAGCATCCTACAGACATGTTCTAACCTTATACTCAGAAAAAGCAGTCAAGCCCATGGGAATACAAATGGTACAACCACTTCGAAATACAGTTTGGGTTTCTTGCAAAACTTAATGTATTCTTATTATATGATTTAGCACTCACACTTTGTATTTACCCAAAGGAGCTGAAAACGTGTCTGCACAGAAACCCGCACATGAATGTTCATAGCAGCTTTATTCATAACTGACAAAACTTGAAGCAACCACGATGTCCTTCAGCGGGTAAGTGGATAAAGAACCGTAATGCATCCATACAAGGGAATATTATTCCGTGCTAAAAAGAAATGAGCTACCAAGCCAAGAAAAGACATGAAGGAACCCTAAGAGCACAGGACCAAGTGAAAGAAGCCAATCTTAGAAGGCCGCGTACTGTATGATTCCAATCGTATGCCATTCTGGAAAAGGCAAAGCTCTAGGGCCAGGAGAAAGATCAGTGGCGTCCGGGGTTCGCGGGGAGGAGGAACCACAGGTGGAGCTTTGGGGATTTGTATGGAGGAAAAACTATTCTTTATGCTGCTATACTGGTGGACACAAGGCATCAGTACACATTGTCAAAACCCATAGTCCTGTACAAGAGAAAGAGTGAGACAATGTAAACTGCAGACTTTAGTTAATAATAATGTATAAGTATCAGTTCACATTAATACACGTCCTTAGTAGTAGGGTAAATTCTGTGCAGGGGAGAGGTATATGGGAGCTCTCTGTACTGTCAACTTTTCTGTAAATCTACAAGTGTTCTAAAATTTTTAATTAACTTCTATTAATTTTTTGATACATGAAGGATAGGCTTAAGGACAAGTAAGTGGGTTGCGATGTAATGTGAGTTGGACAAGTAAGTGGGTTGTGATGTAATGTGAGTTGAGCTTGTACTGAGAACGTACTTGGGAAGCTCCTGCTCTCGGGCTGAGGGCCTGGGGTTTTCTTATTTGGGGACCTCCAGGCTCCCTTGCGCCACCTGACACAGAGCAGCCCCTTAAACAGTCTGGACCCTGGGTGGGAACCTGAATCGTGGAGCTGTATGTGAGGTGCCAAGCTGCACATTTATTATCTCTGCTGGGACTCTACCCCTGAACGCAGCCTCCTGACCCCTTCTTGAATTTTCATCATCCACATCAAAGCAAGCAGGCTGAAGGGACAGGCCGACCCGGCTCGCTTGTCATTGCCATCTGTTAAGAACAACAGCGAACACCGATTGAGTGCCTAACACGTGCTGGGCATTGTCCCCAGCACTTCTGCTGTGTGTCATCACTCCGGCCTCACAGGGCCCTCTGGGGTGCGGTCAGTCACCATCCCCACTTAGCAGGCCAGCCGAGGCACAGGGACTGGTCTGCTGGGCCCAAATCCCCAGAGCCAGCAGCAGTGGGGTCGGCGGGCAGACGCAGGTGGCCTGGGGGCAAGCGAGGAACAGGAACAAGGGAAGAGTGATTCAAAGACGTGAAGGTGCAGAAACAGGGTGGGAGCCCAGCTTGGGAGGCCACACAGTCCCACAGTGAGACCTCCGCTATGATGTCCAGAGGAGGCTGGGCACAAACTCAGAGACACTGAGATGGGACAAAACAAGTTTTCTCCTTTGCAGAGGGGAGCAGGCAGGATTACGGCAGGAGCTGGTTTCCAGAGAATTCCAGCCCTTGGAGTCGAGTGTCTCGGAGGCTGAGCCCTCCCGCCCGCGGGACGGGGCGGGCGGCCAGGATGAGTGAGGCGCCCGCCCTGGCCGGGCACAGGGTGAGCGTGCAGGGGCCGCAGGTTTCCCTCCACGTCTTGTCACTGCCACGTCTGCGCTGCCCCGGGCTGGTCCTCTGTTCTCTGAGTCTCGGTTTCCCCAGCCGCCCTCCTCCTCGGCCCCACTTGCCATGTCCCAGCGCCTCAGCCTTGCTGTTCTTGGAACACGCCCCGCAAGTTTCCTCCAAGCCTTTGCCCTTGCTGGGCCCGCTGCCTGGAAGGCCCTTTCCTCGGGCGTCGCCGTGACTTGCCCCTCTTCTGCCTCAGGCGTCACTCAGAAGTCACCTCCTCCAGGAAGGCTTCCTAGATCACACCCCGTTCCTCTCTGTTCCCGTATCGTCTCTATTTTGTTCATGGCAGCTAAGGCCATGATTGATGATGTCACAATCTTTTCTGTACCTGTGTGTCTGTCTCCACCTTCCAGAAGGTCAGTTCTGAGAAGGCAGAGCTTCTATCCATCTTGTTTACTGTTGTGTCTCTGGGACCTGGCACAGTGTGCAGGACACAGTAGGAGCTCAATAAAGACAGGTCGACTGGCGGCAGAGTCAGCGGGGGCTCTTCCTGGGCTGCCTGAGGCCTTCCCGCTCGGCTGACCCAGGAGGGTCTGTTCCTCCTTGAGTTCCCTCTGCTCTCAGGCCACCCCGGGCCTCTCCCTGGCACCTAGCTCTTGGCTGCCCCGTGGAGGGACTTGTCAGCGGGCAGCTTGAGTCTGCCCTGCCTGTCCCGGGCTTGAGGACGGAGGTGGCTCCGTTGTGGGTAGCAGAATGCGGGAGCCGAAATGGCTCCTCTGCCCCCAGCGTCCCGTCACCTCCCTGGGCCTCGGAGAGTCTTGGATGATGACGAGTGGGTGCGGGAGCCTGGTCTCTGCCCGTCCGAGTGGGGTCGGCAGTAGAACCTGCTCCCCAGGGTCAGGGCGAGAACTCCAAACGGTCAGCATGGTCCCTTACCCCTAGTGAGTGTTGGCGGCTGTGACCCTTCTGGTGAAGGAGGGACCAACACCTCTTCTTTTTCCTTTTCAGGATTAAGAAAACGCGGTGGGACCAAATTCCCAGCCCAGCCCACAGTCCCGGCGTGGCTGTCGTCATCCGGGAGTCTCAGGTAGGAGAGCGGGCGGGCTTGGGTGCTTCGGACAGCGCGTCGGGGAGACGCCAGGGTGTGGGGGGTGCCCAGCGCTCTGGGGCCCGCGCGGGAGTCGGGCCGGCTCCCCACACGGGCTCGGCCCTCGCAGCTGCTCGTCCAGCCTGAGCGGGGTCCTCGCTGGTCGCTCTCATTCCTCCGCTCCCTTCGGAGGAGATGACCCCTGAGGTCATCTGCACGTCATCCTCTGGGGAGGTACCTGAACCAGGAGAGGGGGGCGCCCCTTCTGGGTCTTCCTCTGGGAAAGCGCCCCGAAGCACCAGCCAGTCTCCCCACAAGAAGGTCTCCCCTGGAACCTCTAGGCGGCGAGGGTGGGGCTTGCGGGAGACCCACCTCCTTTCACCTTCAGAAGGGGTGAGCGCTCAGGTGCGCTGGGCGGAGCTCCCAGGAGGAGCGGGGCCCCAGGAAGCTTGTTCCAGGGCCAGGAGCAGCCTCTTCACCCAGAGCCGAGCCCTCCAGCCGCTGGGACGCAGAGCCCGGCCCGCCCGGCCTTCGCTGAGGTGCCCACTGTCATCGCAGACCGTCCGGCATGCGGCAGCTCCAGCCCTCAGGTCCTGGACAGCGCGACTCGAACCTGAGGCTGGCTGGACCCCTGGGGGAAAGGGACCCCAGCACCGCCCCTGCCCCTCAGCGCTCCAGCCCGAGCTGGACACCTGGGAGCAGGTCCTCCGACAGCGGTTCCTCCAGGCAGCTGCAGCCCCTGCCCGGGGCCCTGCCGGTGGCTGCTGGGGTTCGTGCAGGCGGTTCAGGAGGGCGGCAGGCCTCGCCCCTTCCGGAGATGCTGAGTGCAAGGCCTTCTCCAGCCGGCTCACCAGCGGCGCCATCTGCCCGGCCATGCCTGGGATTGAGGCCAGCGGTGGGGAGGGCGCTGCAGGCCTCTCCAGAGCCTCACTTCTGGCTGCCCTGGGGCCCTTGCCCCCGTCCCCCTGTTTACCTATGGACTGGAAATGCGGCCACCTCACCGCCCTCAGAACTCACTCCCCCCAAGCAGTTCCCCAGCCCGACGTTGGTTCAAGGGGTCTCCTTCGTTCTGAGCCCAAAGCCACCCCGTCAGCTGCCGAGTCACTCCCCCCCTCCCCCGCCCTCGCCCCACACACACGATTGACAGATGAGGAAAAGGGACTTGCCAAGCCCGAACTGGCCCTCTGGACTTTTTGCCTTCAAGAGCTTTTATAATAAAACACAACAGTTTAAAATAGAAATAACGATTTAGTGCTAAGCAATATGCCAAGAGCTATCTACCCACTGTCAGCTCCAGTAGGCAGATTCGGTTACCCCAGTTACAGGTGAGGGAGCGGGCCCAGAGGGGTCGAAGGTTAGCTTAGGGCCACACAGCTAGGAGGTCCTGGAGTCAGGATGTGAACCCCAGCCTGACTGCAGAGCTCCTGGCCCCCGCGGAATGCCACCTCACTTACTGCGTGGCACCTACTGGAATGTCGCTTTGCCTGAGGATCATCTCGGAAAATCAAATCTAAAACTTAAGCGGCAGAGAAAATGCATTTGTGTGACTGCTGGAGACCGAGTTAGGTTGGAAGTCCAGCAGAATTCGGGCCAAAGTCCCAAACAGTTCTCTCCTCAGGATCTTCTGAGAAACAGACCTGAGCTGTCAGCTGCGGCTCATGCAGGGCTTGGGGCAGGTGGACTGGAGAACTAGACAGGGACCCCTCCCATCTCTTATCTGGATTTAACCAGCTTGGGAAGCCGGACAAAGGCCACTGTCCTTGCTTCCCCAGCCCGTCCCAGCCTCACGCAGAGAAGGAAGAAGCGGAGAAAGCAGGGCTGCTGCACGCCCACCAGCGGGTGCCGAGCTCTGCCCTGCGAGGCGCTTTGCTGGAGCCAAGGACACTGAGCGACACGAGGCCCCGTCCCTGCTGGACCCTACGGGTCAGTTGGCGTCAGTAAACAGACCAGAACATTGCCAACGCTGAAGGGACTAGGGCTCTCAAACACAGGGAGCTGAAGAGAGGCCTTTCAGGAGGTGACTTGAGCCGAACCCTCAGTGGCCGGAAGAGGTCATGATGGGCCGAGGAAGAGCAAGTAAGTGCAAAGGCTCAGAGGCACGAGGAGCTTGGCACGTTCACGGCACAGAACGGTCAGGGACTGTGGTGGGGACAAGGAGGGCATGGTAGGGGCATGAGTGAGGAATCTGTGTTTTGGCTTCAGTGCACGTCAGTCAGCCCCACCCACTGAGAAACGTGGCTCAACAGACAGCGGTCTCCCCTCAATCTCCCCAGTCCCCACCCCCAACCTGCGGAGGACCAAGCTCCCTGCGACGGCAGTGCCTGCCTGCGGTGGTTGACACCCTCACGCTGGGATTCTCACTCGCGACCGAGGTGACTCCGCCAGGCATGAGTTGATTCGCACGGGCGGATGGCTGGCTGCCAGGCCTTTCCTGAAATTTCTTTGACAAAAGACTTTTTAAAATTCCCTGAGAATCTGGTCCTCGGCCTCCCAGGCCTCCCTTTAAAAAGTCTAGTCGCCAAATTAGGCACAAAACTCAAGGGTCGCTGGGGCACGAAGCCCCAGACCACTTCTCTATTCCGTATGTCCCCTTTGCTGGCTTGTGCCTCTTTCCTCTCGTTTGTAAAATGAAATGTGTAGTGAGCTCTGGGTCTAGGGTCACCCTGAACATAGTCTCCGTGTCATCGTCTTCCTCATCTCTTGGGTTTAATCCAGCTGGGCGGGGGGCACAGTGACAAGGGTCGAAAGGTGCAAACAGCTCCCAAGTCTGACGTTCCCGCGCGGCCGCTGCTCGGGCCTCCCTCCGAACTTCCCTGCAAGCCCCTCAGGGCCGCACAGCTGCTGGTGAGTCCCCCACACGGCGGCCCCCACACTATCTGCTGTTGATGCAAGAAGCATCCAAACATGTAGAGAATCTTTACGTGAGTTTATTTCAGCCCAACTGATGATATCTGCTTGGGAGCAAGACCTCAAATGTTCCAGAGACCGTCCACCTTGCAGTGTCTTTTATGCACTGGGAATCCAGGCGGGAACGTGAGGAAGACGACGTGACGGTGGGAGAAAGCGAGGCCGGGACGGGATCGCAAACCGGTGACGATCGTGTGCCATCTGTCACGCTTTGGAGGAGGGGTGAGAGGGGCGTTTCACAAGGGTGTCACCTGGGTGCACAGAGGCCGTGGACAGGCTTGTCTGAGGTGGAGACAAGCCTCCGAGCGAAGAAGTTTCGCCTGGGGTGTGACGACCCCCCCCATGGCCTGCCCAGTTAGGGACTTGTGATCAGATCACCATGGGGTCACTCTCCACAGAACCCCTCTTTTTCTCCAGACTGCATTTCTTCCTTGGCCAGGTGGCTGTTCAGATCTTTACCCAGTTTTAGTGGGGTTGTTTGTTTTAGACTCCTTTGTGCAGTTTGAGCAGAAATCCTTTATCAGATACATGTCGCGCAAATATTTTCTCCCAGTTTGTGGTTTTTCTTTTGGATCCCTGAACAAGGTCTTTTGTAAAGTTTTTAATTTTAT
>NW_006436285.1:851198-879657 GCF_000325575.1 Pteropus alecto | reverse complement strand
AAATCAAAACCAAAATGAGATACCATCTCACATCTATTAAAATAGCTATAATCAATATGACAAGTAAGAACAAATGTTGAGTAGGATGCGGACAAAAAGGAACATTCATACACTGTTGGTGGGACTGCATATTGGTACAGCCACTATGGAAAACAGTATGGAGTTTCCTCAAAACAACTAAGAATTGATCTACCATATGATCCAGCAATCCCTCTACTGGGTATTTACCCCAAAGACTTGAAAACCCATATCTGAAAAAATATTTGCACACCGATGTTCATAACAGCATTATTCACAGTGGTCGGGGCATGGAAGCAACTGAAGTGTCCTACGATAGATGACTGGCTAAAGAAGCTGTGGTACATATATACAATGGAATATTACTCAGCCAAAAGAAGTGATGAAATACTGCCATATGCAACAATATGGAAGGACTTTGAAATAATCATACTAAGCAAAATAAGCCAAAGAGAAAAAGTTGAAAATCACATGATATCACTTATATGTGGGATATAAACCTAAAAGCACCAAATGAACAGGGCAAACAAACAGAGACTCATGGATATGGACTATAAAATAGTTTTTACCAGAGGTTAGGGGTTGGGGGAGGAGGTAGGATGTAGATGGTGTAAAGCGGGTCAAATATATGGGAGTAGGTAGAGGTTGAAGTGAATAAGGAGGATCCAATATGTGGTAGCTGAAGCAAACTGGACTTTGGGTGATGAACACACAATAGAAGATACAGATGTCAAATTATAATGTACACTTGATCATTATACAATTGTATTAACCAATGTTACCCCAATAAACTTAATTAAAAAATAAAAAATAAAAATAACTAAAACAAATGCTACAATAAGAGACAAAGAAGGGCATTACATAATGATAAAGGGATCAATAAATCAAGAGGACAGAAACCTAATAAACAAATATGCACGCAACATAGGAGTTCTACATACATAAAACAATTATTGACTGACATAACAGGAGAGACCAACAGTAATAGTAGGATACATTAACACCTCACTGACACCAATGGAAAGATCTTCTAGATAAAACATCACCAAGGAAATAATGGGTCAAAAAGTCACACTAGAACAGATGAATTTAATATATATTTTTGGAGCATTTCACCCTGAAGCTGTGAAATATTTGTTCTTCTCAAGTGCACATGAAATATTTTCCAGGACAGACTACATGTTAGGTCCCAAAACAAGTCTCAATAAATGTAAGAAGATTGTAATCATATCGACCATCTTCTCCAATCACAATGCTATGAAACTAGAAATCAACTACAAGAAAAAAAATGGAAAATACACAAATACGTGAAGACTAAATAACATGCTACTAAACAATTAATGGATTAACAATCAGATCAAGGAAGAAATCCAAAGATACCTAGAGAAAAATAAAAATGAAAACACAATGACTCACAATCTATGGGACACAGCAAAAGCATTCTAAGAGGGACATTCATAGCAATACAGGCCTACCTCAAGAAGCAAGAGAAAGCTCAATTAAATGATCTAAACTTACACTTAAAAGAACAACAATAACAACAAAATAACAGCAAACAAAGCCCAAAGTGAGTAAAAGAAGGAAATAATAAAGATCAGAGCAGAAATAAATTATATACAGTCTAGAAAAACAATACAAAGATTAATGAAATGAAGAGCTGGTTCTTCGAAAGGATAAACAAAATTGACAGACCCTTAACCAGACTCATCAGGGAAAAAACAGAGAGGACTCAAATAAATAAAATCAGAAATGAAAGAGGAGAAATAACTACGGACTCCACAGAAATACAAGGGATCATAAGAAAATACTATGAGCAATTATATGCCAAAAATTTGACAACCTAGAGGAAATGGATACATTCCTAGAAATCTCCCAAGGCCGATTCAAGGAAAAACAAAAATTCTGAACCAACCAATTACCACCAATGAAATCGAATAGGTAATCGAAAACCTCCCAAAAAACAATAGTCCTGGACCTGATGGCTTCATAGGTAAATTTTACTAAACATTCAAGGAAGAATTAACACATATTCTTCTCAAAAGTATTTTTAAAAATTCAAAAAGAGAGAAGGCTCCCTAACTAATTTTATGAGGCCACCATTATCTTGATTCCAAAACCAGACAAAGACATTACAACAAAAGAAAACTATAGGCCAACATCTCTTATGAACATTGATGTAAAAATCTTCAACACAATATCAGCAATACCTTAAAAATATCGTACAGCATATGATCAAGTTGGATTTATTCCTGGGATACAAAGTTGGTACAATACCCTCAAATAATTAATGTGATACACCACATTAACAAATCAAAAGATAAAAAAAAACATATCATCATATCAATAGATACAGAAAAAAAAAACATTCAACAAAATCCAGCATCCCTTGATGATAAAAACTCTCAATAAAGTGGGAATAGAGGGAACATACTTCAATGTAATAAAAGTCATATATGACAAACCTACAGCTAACATCATAATGGGGAATGGCTAAAAGCATTTTCCTTAAGATCAGGAACAAGACAAGGATGTCCACTTTCACCATCCCTCTTCAACATTGTATTGGAAGTCTTAACCACAGCAATAAGACAAGAAAGAGAAATAAATTGGAAAGTAAAAAGTAAAACACTTATTTGCAGATGACATGATATTATACATAGAGAATCCTAAACATTTCCAAAAAAAAAAAAAAAACTGTTAGAACTGATCAATGAATTTAATAAAGTAATAGGATACAAAATTAATATTAAGAAGTCAGTGGCATTTTTATACACCAAAGATGAATTTTCAGAAATAAAAATTTAGAAAACAATCCCATTTACAATTGTATCGAAAACAATAGAATACCTGGGAATCAAGTTAACCAAAGAGGTGAAAGACTTGTTCTCAGAGGATTATAAATCATTGAAAAAAGAAATTGAAGAAGATATAAATAAATGGAAGCATATACCATGCTTATGAATAGAAAGAGTCAACGTAGTTAAAATGGCCATACTACCCAAAGCAATCTATAGATTCAAGCAATTCCTATCAAAATACCAATGGCATTTTTGAAAAAGCTAGAACAAATAATCCTAAAATTTACATGGAACCATAAAAAACCCTGAATAGTCATGACAATCTTGAGAAAGAATATAGTTGGAGGAATCACACTTCCTGATATCAAACTATAAGTCTACAATAATCAAAACAGCATGGTACTGGCATAAAAATAGATACATTTACCAGTGGAAGAGAATAGAGTGTCCAGGAATAAATCTACTCCTATACACTCACTTAATATATGACAAAGAATGCAAAAATATACAATGTGGTAAAGGCAGTTTCTTCTTTAAATGGTGCTGGGAAAATTTGGCAGATACATGCAAAAAAAAAAAGAGAGAGAAACTGAACCACTTTCTTATACCATATACAAGAATAGACTCAAAATGGATTAAAGACTTAAATGTAAGACCTGACACCATAAAACTTCTAGATGAAAAAATAGGCAGTATTCTCTCTCACATTGCTACGAGTAATTTTTTTTTCAGACATGTCTCCTCAGGCAAGGGAATCAAAAGAAAAAAATAAACAAATGAGACCACATCAAACTAAAAAAATTTTGCACAGCAAAGGAAACCATCAACAAAATGAAAAGACAATTAACTGAATGGGAGAAGATATTTACTTATGATACATCTGAAAAGAGGTTAATATCTAAAATATATAAAGAACTCTTACCACCCAACAACAAAAAGCAAACAATCCAGAAGACCTGAACAGATATTTCTCCAAAGAGAATAGACAGATGGCCAATAGACATATGAAAAGATTCTCAAGATCATTAATCATCAGAGAAATGCAAGTTAAAACAACAACGAGATATCACTTAACACCTGTCAGAATGGCTAGCATCAATAAATCAAAGGACAGCAAATGTTAGCGAGGATTTGGAGAAAAAGGAACCCTCATACACTATTAGTGGGATTGCAAATTGGTACTGCCACAATGGAAAACAGTTGGAGGTATCTCAAAAAATTTAAAATGGATATTCTTTTTGACCCAGCAATTGCATTTCTGGGTATTTATCCAAAGAAAACTAAAACATAATTCATAAAGACTTATGCACCCTGTGTTCATGGCAGCGCAATTTACAAAAGCAAAGATATGGAAGCAACCTCATTTCTCCTCAATACATAATTGTATAAAAATTATGGTTCATATGTACAAGGGAATATTGCTCAGCCATTAAAAAAATGAAATTCTACTATTCGCAATGACAGGGATGGACCTAGAGGTTATTATACTGAGTGAGGTAAGTCAGATAGAGAAAGATAAATGCCGTATGATTTCACTTATATGCAGAATCTAAGAAACAGAAAGAACAAACTAATCAAAAACAGACTCAAATATAGAGGACAATTTGGTGACTGCTGAGCGGAGGGGAAGTGGGAGCCTGGGGTAAAGGAGTGAAGTGTTAAAGAAGTATAAATTAGTAGTCGATAGATGGTTACAGGGATGGGAAACATGTCATAAGGAATGTAATGGCTAGGTGTATAGCTAGAGGAGAGAATGAGCGATCAGGTTTTCCCCTGGCTACCATTTGGAAATCAGTTTTAAGGCATTATCTCTGTAAAGACATTGCTATAATGCAAATAGGTTACTTGAGGAAAAGTAAAATATTAACTGTTAGCACCCACTTTCATATTCGATGACAATATATTCATGGAAGGATAGAGTATCAGAAATATATATTGCTCTCAGGAAGCTCACAGTCTATTGGTGAGAGACAAGAAAAAATGAAGTATATAGTAAATATTATGGTAAGTAATTACATATGCTATGATTGTGGTGTCTTGGCTGAGGGTGGTGGCAGTGAAAATGCAAAGAAATGAAAGGATTTTGCAAATATTTTAGAGGTAAGATCAATAGAACTTAGTAATGGATTGGAGGATGTAATATTTAAAAAATAGCCTAGCATATCTGATTTTTCAGGCTACATGGATGTTAATATCACTCATTGACAGAATGGAAAAAGAGAGTCATGGGAAGATGATGAATTTCAGCTGTGGAGTTTGTAAAGACGGTCATTCTCAGGATCGCCCTACACAGCTGGTATGGCTCTCTCTGCTCTGCTACATGGTAAAATGGAGAACCGGTTCTCATGAGAGATGTCACATTAAAGATTTTGCCTAAATCAGTTATCCTCTCACTTATTTTGATGGCAGTTTAATCGATTAACTGAAATACCAGACATAGCCTACAGTAGTTAGGACTTTACAGAGAACAAAGCTATTCACAGAATAAGGTTGTTTTTGATCAAATATAGGAGATAACCACATTAATAGATTAAGATTGTTAAAATTTAAAAGATTTCTAACATTAAAAAAGTAAAAATATAGCAAATTTTATGTAGTCTAATTTTTTTTTTATTTACTCCATCAACCAATATTCGTTGTGTGTCTAGTAACTGCCAAGTTCAATACTGAATTATACAAAGTGTTGGGGTAGGTGGGTGTCACAGACATGAAAAATTAAAGTTTTAGATGTTTTGTGATAGAAGGTCATATTGGACTTAGTAAGGGAACAATAATAGAAGTATTCCATTCTAGTGGAGATCGGGCAAAGAATGTGACACTTGAGCTCATTCTTGAAAACTGTAAAATATATTTTTATTTTTATTAAATATATTGGGGTTACATGAGTTAATAAAATTACATAGGTTTAAGCGTACAATTCAATAATACATCATCTGTATATTGCATTGTGCATTCACCACTCAAAGTCAAATCTCTTTCCGTCACCATATATTTGACCCTCTTCCTAGACAAAAGGATGAGATGGGATACAGGAATGACATTTCAGAAAAAAAAAAGAACATTATTTCAAAGATTTAGATATTTGGGATGTATCTTGCAGGTAATAAGATGCAATTTAAGGATTTTAAGCAGAGAAATAATGTCACATTTATAATTTATAAGGATAGCCCTGGCAGTTACATGGAGGGCAGATTAGAGAGAGCAAGACTCTGATGGTAAAAAAGCCAAATAAAAGCTTCTGAAAGAGTTAAAACAAGATAATATAGCAGTATCTGTGGGGATGAAGAAGAGATAGATCAGAGAGATTTCAAAAAGGTAGAATCTAAGAACTTACTGACTTTTGCACGTGCTATGGACAACAATAATAGAGTCTAAAGATTTGGCTCTTATTTTTTTTTCTACATGAACATCTTAATTGATGGCCCTCCTTTCAGTAAGATGAGGGAGTAAGTTCTGGGTGGAAGATGATGATTTTAGTTTTAACATGAATGCGAGATATATGAGAGATGTGAAGATACTCAAAAGGCATTTAGATATATGAGTCTAGATTCAGGTAAAAAGTCTGGGCTGGATATATTTTGGAACTGACAATGTGTAGATGGTGTTCGATTACAGGAAGTGTAGGGACTTCAGCTTCCTCGTAGGATGGGCAAACACTCCTATCAAAAATACTGCAGGAAAAAGTGTATAAAACACTAACATAAACACACACACAAACACACACAAACATACACGAGTAAAGATAAAGAATATATGATCAACATAATGAAATAACATAACCTTATTGTCATATATAGAACATTAAAACCAAAAACGGCAACATTCATTTTTTTTTTTTTAATAGGGAGAACTTAAAACAATTGTTCACATGCTTGGCAACACAGAAAGCCTCAATATTAATTATAATGGTTTCAATTATAAATATTGAAACCATTCATAGTATTTTCTTTACTTCAGTAGAAGTAACCCGGAAACCAACAACAAAACAATAAATTGCCATAAGAAAAGATGAAATACTGCCACTTGCAACAACATGGATAGATCCTGAGATAATCAAGCTAAGCAAAATAAACCAGACAGAGAAAGACAAATGCTGCATGATATCACTTTTATGTGGAATCTTAAAAAAAAAAAGTCAAACTCATAGAAACAGAGAATAGAAAAGTGGTTACCATGAGGGTAGGGAAAATAGGATGAAGTTGTCAAAAGGATACAAACTTTCAGCTATAAAATGAATAAGGTCTTAGGTAACATAAAACATGGAGAGGATAGTGGATAACATTATATATCTATGTGTCTGATATATTATTATATAACTTATTATCTACAATATCAAAATTAGTGGGATGCAGCTTTAGCAGATATTAATGACATATATTTATCACTATAGATATATGATCACATTAGAATTGAGGAAGCACTGAAGATCATTTTTAAGCTTTCATTTCAAGAACTTAGAAAAATAACAGTGAAGATTAACCTTAAATTTTTATAAGGAAAGAATTAACAAAGATTAGGTTATAAATCAATTTTAATTAAAAATATAAAACAAAAGAAAATAAAAAGGGGCAAAGTTTGTTCTTTGAAAAGCTGAATAATGTTGATGAATGTCTAATAAGATTGATCAAGAAAAAAAGGAGAAATTACTAATATCAAAATATCAAAAATAAAATATCAAAAATTAAAAAGGGATCACAAGAGATCTTAAAGATATCTAAAAATAATGGTGTTATTATAAACAAATTTATGCAATTAAGTTTAAAATTCAGAAAAAAGACAAATTACTTGAAAAAATATAATTTATCAAAGCTGAAAAATAATGCATAGACAATCTGAATAGTTAAATATCTATAAAGAACTTTACTCCATTATTCAAAACCTTCTCATACAGAAAACCCAAGAACGAGTATTTAAGAAAGAAGTAACATTAATATTACTAAATTCATATACAGAATTAAATAAGAAGATAGACATCCCAAGTCTTTTTAAGAAGCCAACAAAACTTTTACTCAAAAATCTGACAGAGACATTGAAAGAAAGAAAAATTATAGACAATTCTCTTTTTTAAATGTAGATGCAACTAGATTGGAGGGGCATTGGAGAGGACAAAAAGAAAGCAGAGGGATTAAGAGGTACAAATGGATAGCTGTAGAATAGAGATGGAGCTGTAGAGTGTAGCATGGGGAAGATGGCTAATAATGTTGTAATAATAAATATATAAGGGGAAGAGGTGTACTAGATTTAGTGGGGTGATCACTTTGTGATTTATGTGGATCTTTGATCACTATGCTATACAACTGAAACTGGTATATTATTGTATGCCAACTATAATTGAAAAAAACCTCATTGGATTGTACAATGTAAATACAAGCAACTTATTGTCTATTATATTTCAATAAAGACAAAAATGCTGAAAAAATATAGATGCAAAAAAACAACTAAAAAATTAACATTTCAAATCTAGCAGTAATTAAAATACTAGACTATATCACAATCAGATGATATTCATTCTGGGTATCTAAGTGTAGTTTATCATTCAAAAATCATTCAATGTAATTCACCATATTATCCAAGTTTTTAAAAAGATGACAAATAAAACCTATCTGTGATGTTTAAAAAAAGAGAGAGAAATCAGGACTATCTTAATAGAAGCAAAAATGGTATTTCACAAAATTCAAAACCTGTTCATGATAAACACTTGTAGTAAAATAGGAATAAAAGAGAAATACCTGTTTTTAAAAAACTTTAGCAAACATCACATTTAATGGTTGAAATGAAATATCTTATCATAACTAATAAAAAAAGTATGACTTCTATTATCACTTTTAATCAAATTTTAGCTAAAGGTCCAAATCAGTACAAAAAAGAAAAATAAATTAATGTCATAAGGACTGGAAAGGTAGAAATAAAAATTTCATTACTTGCACTCAAGATTGAATACCTAATGAGCCTAAAAATCTTATGGCCAAACTATTAGAATTAAGAAGTAAATTTAGCAAGTCAAGATACAAAAGTCAATTTTATTTATTTCAGTAACAAACATTTAAATCGAAAAAGAAATTTAATGACATCGTAATACGGTTCTGTGTCCACTTTGCTAATTTATACTCCCTAATTATTCAAACAGTAAACTACATGTGGTTGTGAATGTATTTTGTAGATGTAATAAACATTTATAATCAATTACTTGATGTAAAGGAGAGTATCCTAAATATGGGTGAGCCTGAATGAGTTTGTTGAAAGGTCTTAAAAACAAAACTGAGGTTTCTCTGAGGAAGGTATTTTATCTGTGGTCCACAACTTTAGCTGGTGCCGAAGAGTCAGTAGCCTGCCCTGTAGATTTCAAACTTGCCTAGCTCTCACATTCACATAAGCCATTCTCTCCCTCTCTTCCTCTCTCCTTCTCTTCCTCTCTCCCACTCTCTCTTTCCCCATATATATGTGTGTGCATATGTATGTATGTATGTGTATATATATAATTTTTTTAATGAAAAATGTTTTTTTACTGGTTTTATTTCTCTAGTGGAACCCTGACTACTTACAATTTCATAAGAAATCAAATACTTGGAAATAGATCTGATGATAGATGCAAAAGACTTTTATACTGAAAATTAAAATTACATTTTGAGAAAAAAATTAAAGATTTAAATAAATGGAGAGATAAATTATATTATGGACTAGAAGACTAAAAATTGTTAAGTAAAATCTCCCCCAATTAAGATATAGAGTCAACACAATCATAATGGCAATCCCAGTGTTTTTCTGGAGAATTTACTAAGTGATTCTAAGATTCATAAGGAAATGCAAAGGGCCAAGAATAATGAATATTATGTAGAATAGGAGCAAAGAGGAGGAATTTACTATCAGATAAGAATGCCTATTATAAAGAGATAGTAATTGAGAGTTTGTAGTATTGGCAAAAGAATAGGCAAAATAATTAGTGGAACAAAATCTAGGGCCCAGAATCAGAACCATACCTATACGATGACCTGATTTATTATAAGTAGACACTGTAGTATTTTTAGAGAAAGAATGATCCTTTAATGAATAGCTCTGGGTCAAATGAATATCCATATGGAAAAAATAAATTTGGATTCCAGAATGGTAGATTGAGGAGCATAGTAGACTTTATCTACAACAAAGCAACTATTTAACTGATGGAAATTATTTTTAAAAAATAAAAACATTTAAAGACTCTATAAATGTCCTAAGGGCCTAAAGCAGATTGAGAAACATTTAACCAAGAAAATCACCTAAATTTTAGTGGGAACAATGAGAGTTTGTAAAATTTGAGCCTTGACATATTTATATCACCATCACTATCATCTCAGTGTGATGGAAACTCTACTTCAGGCATCTGCAGTCAAGAAGATGAACTCCCTCTCCACCTAGCCCACAGTCTAGGACCAAAGTTTTATTTTGGGAGGGGTTGGCCACCAGTATCACTTATCACCTTAAGTTCCATATTGCAGAAATTCTATTCTAAGCAGTCACAGTAAACCAGACTTTCTTCCCCTACTTAGTCTCTACTCATAGGATGGCAGGCAGAACATGTTCTACCCTGAATATGCCTGACCCAACTCTCTGGAAGGGCAGAGGTTACACACTAAACGGGTTAAACAGAGACGATCAGGACCCTCTTCTTTTCATGCCCATATCTCTGCTTCTAGAGCTCAGGTGTCACTCTAGGAGAGGCATGCTGCTGTCCCTACCTCTTAATTCCTGGCACATATGTTATTACCAGGGGAAAAAGTAGACATGAGAACCAAAAGCTCCATAGATTAGTCTAAGAGGACTGACTTTATTTTTAAAAGAGTTTGGGGAAGTTTAAGCCCATGGGGCATTGTTGAAAACAATACAAATTTTACTGGTGACAAATTAAGAGAAAATTTGTAGCTCCATGATACTTCTAACAACAAGCTAAAGGGTACACCAGCTAAAAGTTTATCAAAAAGAACAAGGGATGGTAAAAAATGGCATAGATGATAGAGGTTTTGTTCATCCCTCTTGTGACCAAATCAAAGTTGTGACAGAAAAACGGAAGAAACAGTAAGCAAAGTTGCCTGGGATCTAGATGAACAAAAAAACTAGGGAGAGAAATAATCAATCAGCCTTCAACAGTAGAAGGTAGGAAGGAGCGAGGACACTAGGATATCCAGTCCTGAATCACTGAGTGGGACAGAAGTTACAGCAGCAGTAGCCAGCAGCTGCAGATGCCTCTTAAAGGGGCTGTGTCAGCTAGAGGACTTTTGCAGTGACAGACCTGCTCACTCTGAGCACCAGCACCAAGTCGGCTTTTAAAGGAGCACCAGAGATTTAGAGGGGGACATTGAGTTGTTCGAGTGAGGGCTGGAGGTGAGGCTCTCTCCTAGGGCAGAAGTGCAAGTGGTATCCGTCCTTCCTCTTTTGAGCCTCTCCAAGTGTACGGACTCAGTATCCATTATTGCCTGTTGAGCCTTTCACCCTCCGAGGTGCACAGACGTAGCACCCCCATAGTGGAGACGTCATCAAACTAGATAAAAGAGGTCTCTCAGCCCAGAGGATACCCTGAAACTCTACCTCCCCCAACTCACAGTCTCACCCAAACCACATCCAGGTGTGTACTCAACAAGTCAGGTTTTCCTTGCTGAGCACTGCCAAGACTCACACTTGTGGCAGCAGGCCTCAGTTTCTGGTGTGTTTTCTTGAGGCAACTATAAGCATAACATCTATGGATTGCTTGCTGAATCATAACGGGTGGCCCTGGAGGGGCACAGGCTGGGGTTAAACTTGGCCCGAAGCTGAACCCCTCTCAGGATTGTGCTACTGGATACCTACTACACAAATCTACACTAATAAGACCAAGAAATGTAGGAGCTTTGCTTAGTACATAGAAACAAACACAGAAAGGCAGCCAAAATGGGGAGACAAAGAAACAGAAACCATCTGAGAGAACAGAACAGAGATCCAGGAATAATGGAGTCAAGCAATCTAACAGATGCAGAGTTCAAAACACTGGTTATAAAGATGCTCAATGAACTTAGGGGAAGTGTAGATGAATTCAGTGAGAACTTTAACAAAGAGATAAAGATGTAAAAATGGAAATGGAAATTATAAAAGGGAAATAGTCAGAAATTAATAGCACATTATCTGAAAGATGAAGAGGATATTAGAGGGAATCAACAGAGTGGATAAAGAGGAGGATCGAATGACCTATATAGAAGATGGGGAAGCCAAAGAGACTCAATCAGAATGGCAAGAAAAAAAAAAGCCAAGACTATAATAATAATATAAGGAGCCTATGGGACACAATTAAAAGTAAAAATATACGGTTCCTAGGGATATCTGAAGGAAAACGAGATGTAGAAGAGCTATTTGAAGAAATAATAATGGAAAATTTCCCTCGCCTGGTAAAGGAAATAGACATACAACCCCAGAAAGCTCAGAGAGTCCCAAACAAGTGGACCCCACAGAGGCCCGCACCAAGACACATCATAATTAAAATGCCAAAGGTTAAAGACAAAGAGAGAATCTTAAAAGCAGTAAGAGAAAAGCAGTTAGTTACCTACAAGGGACAACCCATAAAACTGTCAGGTGATTTCTCAAAAGAAACTATGCAGGACAGAAGGACTTGGCACAAAATCTTTGACGTGATGAAAACCCAGAATCTACAGCAAAAAAATATTTTATCTAGCAAAGCTATCATTTAGAGTTGAAGGACAGATAAAGAGCTTCTCAGACAAAAAGAAGCTAAAGGAATTTATCAACACCAAGCCAGTATTACAGGAAATGTGGGAGGAACTTCTTTAAGAAGAAAAAAAATGTATTAAAAACAGGAACAAAGAATGGTAATAACTACATTCCTATCAACAAGTATCTCGAATGGAAAAGAATTAAGTGCTCTATCCAAAAGACACAGTGGCCAAATGGATAAGAACACAAGACCCCTACATATGCTGCCTACAAGAGACTCACTTCAGATTAAAAGACACATAGAGACTAAATGGAAGGGGATGGGAAAAGATATTGCCTCGATGTACCTAGAGGGTATTGCACTGATGAAATCTGTTGAATAAAGACAAATATTGCATGATTTTACTTACATGTGGAATCTAAAAAACAAAATCAACGACAACAACAAAAGCAGAAATAATCTCATAGATACAGAGAATATTTAGAGGGCTACTAGATAGGAGAGGATTGAGGGACAGCAAAAAAAAGGCAAAGGGGATTAAGAGGTACAAATGGATAGTTGCAGAATAGACATGGAGATGTAGAGTGTAGCTTGGGGAAGATGATTGTAATAAATATGTAAGGGAGAAGAGGGTTCTAGATTTAGTAGGGTGATAGCTTCACGAGTTATGCAGATCTCTGATTATTACGCTATACAACTGACAACTATAATTGAAAAAAACCTCATTGAATTGTACAATGTAAATACAAACAAATTATTGTTTATTATATTTCAATAAAGCCACAAAAAAAAAGAAAAAAAAAAGAACCAGGGAGAGATATATCTAAGAAGAGTCCTTTGATTCTACAGAAAATTAAGTTACCTGTGGGATTTAATAGATGCCTTTGATCAGATTGAGGAACTTTCCTTCTACTCATTGTTTGTTGAGTGTTTTCTTTTGAATAAGTGCTGAATATTGTTAATTTTTTCAGCAACAATTGAAATTGTCATGTTGTTTTATTTTTTATTCAATTAATATGCCATATTAGATAGATTGATTTTCATATGTTAAACAAACATAGAATTCCTGGAATAAATCCTACTTCATCATAATGTATAAACCTTTTTATGTTACTGGATTCAGTTTGCTAGTATTTTGTTGAGGATTTTGGGTCTATATTCGTAAGGAATAGTGGTCTGTAGTTTTATTTTCTTACATCGTATTTCTCTGGTTTTGGTATCAAGGTAATATTGGCTTCAACAAATTAGTTGGGAGTGCCATCTTCTATTTTTTGAAAGATTTTAAAATGGGTAATATTTAAAATGTCCATGTTTCAACCAAAAATTGCAAGATCTACAAAGAAACAAAAAATGATGGTCTATTCATAAGAGAGAAAAAAAAGAAATTTAGAGATGCTGTCCTTGAGGAAGCACAAACATTAAAATTTCTAGACGAAGATTTTAAATCAAATTTCTCAAATATGCCACTTTGAACATGGATAAAATATCTATATAGAAGACGCAAAAGTAAATACAGGGCTTGAATAACTTAGAAAACCAATTAGACCTAACAGATATCTGTAGAGCAGTACATCCATCAATAAAAGAATGCACATTCTTCTCAAGTGTACATGGGACATTATCTAAGATAGAATATATGTTAGGCCACAAAACCAGGCTCAATACATTTTAAAAGTTTTAAATGTTACGAAGTAACTTCTTTGACAGCAATAGAATGAAACTAAAATCAATAACAGAAGGAAAACTAGAAATTACTTAACAAACGTGGAAATTAAATAACACACTCTTAACCAATGGGTCAAAAAAGAAATCAAAGGGGAAATTAGAAAACACTTTGAGATAAATGAATATGAAAACACAACACATCAAAACTTATGGCTAATCAGTGCTCAGAAGAAAAATTGTAGCTTTAAATGTCTTCATTTTGAAAAAAAAGGAGCCTAAACCTATAACCCAACTTTTCACTTGAAGAGACTAGTAAAAGCACAAATTAAACAAAAGTTAACAGAAGAAAGAAAATAATAAATATTAAAGCAGAGATAAATGAAATAAAGAATTTTTTTTTAAAATAATCAGGAGCTTCCAGTCAGGAAGGTGGAGTAAGTAAATGCTGTGCTTGCCTTCTCTCAAGATCACATTAAAATTGCAACTAATCTACAGAACAACCATCATTGGTAATAACCTGAAGTCTAGCTGAACAGAAATCCGACAACTGGAGACACACAGAAGAGACCATTTTAAGACTGGTACAAAGGGCAGAGACATGGACGAGCTGGTCCCACACCTACAGGTGGAAGTTGAGAATCAGGAGGATATCTCAAGTATGCAGATCCTCCCACAGAAGAGAGAGGTCCCAGCCCCATACTGGGCTCCCCAGCCTGGGGTTCCAGTGTGGGGAAGTGAAGTCCCCCACAACTTCCGGCTGTGAAAACCAGTGGAGATAGTGGCTGAGTGAGACAGAGGTCTGCTGAAGTCACAGATTTTCCTCTTAAGGGGCCCTTGCTTGGACATACTCCCTGACAGTCTCCCTTACTCTGAGCTCCAGTGCTGAGTCAGCTGCTCAAAAAGCACCAGAAACATACAAGGAAGAACCAAATTGTCTGGCTTTGGGGAGAGGGCTGGAAGGGCAGCTTTCTCCCGGACAAAAGTGCTAGCAGAGTATTGGCCCTCTGTTGAGCCCTCCACACTCCCCACATGCAGAAAGGAAGCCACCATAACTGAGCTTCCATAAATCTGGCTAACACTGGTGGCCCTGCCCTAGTGATTACTTGAGATTCTGTCCCACACAACTTGTGGGCCCACACAAACTGTTTCCAGTGGCTTTTCCATAAAAATTACTTGTCTTGGCTCATGCTGCAGATCTCCTAAAATCTCTCAAAAATTCACAAAACCTGAGCAAGCAGCATTTGGTCTTAGTGTGCCCCATACCTCTTGCTGAGCAGCCCCAAGCCCAGCTCTAGCAGCAGTCTGCCTCGGTTTGCAGTTTGGCCTTTCAAGACACATCCATGTCAAGCGTGGATAGCAGCCATCTGTGGATTGCTTGTTTGGTGACTCATGCAAGGTGGCCCCAGGAAGTGCACAGGCTGCTGTTGAAATTGGCCTGAGGTGGGGCCAATTGTTCAGTGGTCAGGTTTAGTCTGAGCTAGAATATCACCCAAGGCCACATCTGAGAATGACGCACCCAAAGGGCAGACTGGGCAGGCACCAGGGCTCTGCTAAAGTGAATCTTGGCCCTTAGGGTCAGGCCCTGGACAAAAGCTCCTCCACTGTAGTCACTGTCAAGTCTTCATAACCAATCAGCCCAAGGGTCAATCTCTCCTATTGTTGTGCAAATAGCAACTAAAGCTCAACTACAACAGGAGGGCACACAAACACATACAAAAGACATACCTGTAACACCCAGCTCAGGAGACCAGGGAGACTGCCACTAGACTCCACAAGACACCTCTTACATCAGACTGGGAGCTATAGCAGCCCTACCTAATACAAAGAAACAAACACAAGTAGGTATCCAAAATGGGTAGACAAAGAAACATGTCTCAAACGAAAGAACAGAAAAAAAGCTCCAGAAAAAGAACTAAACAAAAGAGAGACATGCCATCTACCAGATGCAAAGTTCAAAACACTTATTATAAGGATGCTCGGTGAACTTAAGGGAAGAATAGATAAACTCAGTGAAACTATAAAAAAAAAAGAAAATGTAAAAAACAGACATAGAAAACATAAGAAGAACCAGCCAGAAATGAAGAATATCATAACTAAAATGAAGAATATCTAAGGAAGAATCAACAGTAGATTAAATGAAGCAGACAATCAAATCAGTGACTAAGATGATAAGGTAGCAGAAAACACCCAATCAGAACATCAACAAGAATGAAGAATCCAAAAAATGAGGGTACTTTAAAGGGCTTCTGGAATAACATCAAGCATACCAATATTCTTATCAAAGGAATACCAGAAAGAGAAGAGAGAGAGCAAGGGATTGAGAATATTTTAAGAAATAATGATGAAAACTTTCCTAATTTGGCAAAGGAAATACACATACAAGTCCAGGAAGCTCAAAGAGTCCCAAACAACATGACCCCAAAGAGGCCCACACCAAGACATATCATAATTAAAATGCCAAAGGTTAAAGACAAAGAGAGAATCTTAAAAGTAGCAAGAGAAAAGCAGTTAGTTATCTACGAAGAAGCTCCCATAAGACTGTCAGCTGATTTCTCAATGGAAACTTTGCAGGTAGAAACTGTGCAGGCCAAAAGGAACTGGCATGAAATATTCAAAGTGATTAAAAGCATGGATCTACAACCAAGATTACTCTACCCAGCAAAGCTGTAATTTAGATTTGAAGAATAGATCAAAACTTCTCAGAAAAAAAAAAAAAAGCTGAAGGAGTTCATCACCACTAAGCCAGTATTAGAGCAAATGTTGGAGGGACTTCCTTACAAAGAATAAAAAAGATAAGAGTGTGAATAATAGCATGGCAGTAACTACATATCTATCAACAATTATTCTAAATTTAAATGGATTAAATGCTACAGTCAAAAGATAGTTTGTCTGAATGGATAAAAAAACAAAACCCTTACATATGCTGCCTACAAGAGACTCAATTCAGATCAAAAGATATACACAGGCTGAAAGTAAAAAGATGGAAATATTATCTCATAAAAATAAAAATTAAAAAAAAAATCTGTGGTAGCAATATTTATACCAGACAAATAGACTTTTTTTAAAGAAAGTTTATAACAAGAGACAAAGAAGGCCCAGTATTTCCACTTTTGGGTATTTATCCAAAAAAACCCAAAACACTACTTCGAAGGAAACTATACATCCATATGTTCATTGCAGCATTATTTACGATAGCCAAGATATAGAGGCAACCTGAGTGTCCATCAATGGATGAATGGATAAAAAAGAGGTGAGATGATAGATGATAGATAGATAGATAGATGAGAGAGAGAGAGAGTATAGATAGATGGATAGATGATAGAGATATAATGGAATATTACTCAGCCATACAAAAATTTTAAAAAGAATGAAATCTTGCCATCTGCAGTAACATGGATGGACCTGGAGTGTATTGTGCTGAGTGGAGAATGTCAGACAGAGAAAGACAAATGCCATATGATTTCACTTACATGTGGAATCTAATGAAAAAAATAAACAAAACAGAAACAAACTCATAGATACAGAGAACATTTGGAGGGGTGCCAGATGAGAGGGGTGTTGAGAAGGTGGTGAAAAAAGTGGAAAGAAATTAAGAAGTACAAATTGATAGTTATAAAATAGTCATGGGGATCTAAAGTATAGCACAAGGAATATAGTCAATAATATTGTAGTAACTACACATGGTGTCAGATGGGTACTAAATTTATCATAATGATCACTCTGTAAGTTATATAAATGTCTAATAACTATATTGCACACTTTAAACTAATATAATATTATATGCCAACTATAATTTTAAAATGAAAAATTTATTTTAGAAAAAGAGTGGTGAGAGTAGACACCCTAGTATTATTCCTGATCTTACGGGAAAAGTTTTCACTATTCAGTATAATGTTAGCTATAGGTTTGTCATATGTGGTCTTTATTATATTGAAGCATGTTCTTTCTATATCTAATTTGTTGAGGGTTTTTATGTTGAAAAAATGTCGAAGTTTATTAAATTCTTTTTATGCATCTGTTGAGATGATCATATGATTTTTTGATAATTTATGAAAGTATAGTTGGCATGCAATATTATATTAGTTTCAGATGTACAACAGTGATTTGACATTTATAAACTTTATGATGTGATCACCACAATAAATTTTGTAATCATCTGTCACTGTGAAAAGTTATTACAATAGCATTGACTATATTTCCTGTGTTGTAGACTACATCACCATATCTAATTATTTTATAATGGGAAGTTTTAACCTCTTATTCTCCTTCACCTTTCACCCATTCTCATCACCCTCCTCTCTGGCAACCATCACCTTGTTCTTTATATCTATGAATCTCTTTTTGTTTTGTTTTGTTTGTTCATTTGATTTTTTAAGATTCCACATAAAGTAAAATCATATATTTGTCTTTCTGTGTTTGACTTATTTCATTTAGCATAACACCCTCAAAGTCCATCCATGTTGTCACAAATATATATATATATTTGTTTAGAACTGTTGTAGTCAGTTCTAACTCAATTTGCCCTGATATCCTGGCTAGCTAAGGAAAGAAGTGAAGACAAGTTGTCACAAATATATATATTTGTTTAGAACAAGTTGTCACAAATATATATATTTGTTTAGAACTGTTGTAGTCAGTTCTAACTCAATTTGCCCTGATATCCTGGCTAGCTAAGGAAAGAAGTGAAGACAAAAAGGATCTCGTAGATATAAAGAACAAGGCTATGGTTGCCAGAGAGGATGGTGATGAGAATGGGTAAAATGTGAAGGGGAATAAGAGGTTAAAACTTCCCATTATAAAAGTCTTGGAGGCAGTGAACACCTCATTGAAGCCAAATAGCAAATGATGTAGGACCCAGCCACTGTTGAGTTTGACTGACAATGGGCTATTGGAGTTGAGTCTTTTAGAAATAAATTCATGCTCAGTGATGCCAAGTGACTGGAGCTGGTTGAAGAGCTAAGAATTTAAAAGGCAGGAAGATGAGTCCAGGGTGTGTGGGATGGGTCCTTCACATGTGTATTGTTGAGGTCATCTAGGATGAGGACAGGACTTGGAGTCTCAAGCCTGTTGATATGATCCTTAAATATTGGGAAGAGAGAGAGAAATGCCCACATCTAATCACCACTCTCAGTCCCAAACTCTTGGTTAGTAGTCAGCACTGGGGATGAATACAAGGAGGACAATAGGATCAGGAGAAAACCTGGTTTTAGGGAAGGCCAGCTAGTGAAGGGAATGTTTTGAAATAATCTACTTTTTTGTTTGTTATCAGGTTTATTTGTTGATTTTTCGGCTGAGTGGAAAAAGCACAAGTAAACTCTTCCAGGGACACATTTTACCATTTTAGCTTCATATAGTCCTGGAATGGCAGTCTGAAGGCCTGCCTGAGTCTTAATCCAGGTCTTTGACCTCTGGTAAGCCATCATGAGCCAAAGTGTGACCATAAATCGAGAGAGTTGGAATGGATAAGCTCGACGTTTTTCACTGGTTTTAATATCTAGGGGCTCTAGATACAACTCTTAGTGTCTGCCTGAGATATCATACTTATTTTATAACAGCTTGTCTACCTGGAGAAAAAGTACATATTAGGAAAGAACCTGAAGTTTGCTTATTAAAAGTGCAAATCCTACCCAAAAAATACTGACTGTAGACATCACAATGCATCTTTGTGTCAGTGAAAGAATCCTAAAATGGGTGGGCCAGTATAATCAAGTGGTTAAACACTCCAGCTTTGGAGACTAGCTACTTTCCACTAATCAGATGTGAAATTTAGGCAGGTTACTTGACCTTTCTGTATCTCATTTTCCTCAATAAGAAAGTGATGATGACAGTAGTATGTATCTCATAGAGCTGTGAATATTAAATAAAATGATACATGTATATCTTTCAACAATGTCAGACACTTTTAGAAAAACTAGAAAAACTCAATGTGTGTTAACTACCATTATAATTATTATTATTATAGGAGAGGCCAAATATTGCATTTTTGCTGTCTAAAGCTCTGCATAAGAAAATAATATAAAACATGTAAAAATAAATAATACCCACCATTCTACTTTCTAGAGCCCTGTCACTACCATGGGAAATTTCATGTCATGATGTCATGAAGTTTCAAGCTTTTAAGAAAGGTTGGCGTTCCCACCAATGAAACAGCAGCCCATTCTTTTAGCCTTGGAAATTATGTCTCCATATGTTTCTAGATTTTTATTTTTCACCAATCCAGGGGGAATTACTCAGTTTAGGATACCTAATAATCTCTCTTTTTATTTCCCCTCCTTCCCCTTTAGAGACCTTCTTAACCTTTATTCTTTTCCCCTACCTCTTTTTTGTCCCTCCTTAACCATGTATTCTACTTTAACCCTTCCATTCTCTTTATTCAGTTACATCTATTCTTCTTTCTTCCATCCACCTTATTCCCCTTTATTCCACATCACCCCTTTCCATTCTACATCACCCTCTCCCCTTAATTCCCAATCATGCCCTCTTCTTTATTCCATGTCAATCCCTCCCTTTTATTCCAAATCACCTTCTCTCCTTTTTTCCACCTCAACACCTTCTCTTAATTCCACATCATGCTCTTCTTATTTCAATTCACCCTCCTTATTCCACTTCTCTCCACCTCCTAATTCCATGTCCCCCCTTCCCTTTTATTCCGCATCACCCCCTTTATTCCACTTCTCTCCAGCCTCTTATTCCACATCATCTCTTCTCATTTATTCCACATCACCCCCTCCTCTTTATTTCACTCACTTCATTCCTTTATATTATGTCACCCCTCCCCCTTATTCCACATCACCCTCTTCTTTATTCCTCTTCCCCACCCCTTTTACCTCTTCAGCTCCAGAGCTTCCCAACTCACCAACAAAATTTCAAATTAAAAAAAAATACACAATAAGTCATGAATATGCTGCTGTCACAATTGATGTTTATTAATTATTAAATGCCAGAGAAGTTTTAACAATCACAAATCTTCAAGCTCTGCAGTTTTTACTCATTATGTGATTGATTTCTATCCCTCAATATGGTATGCTCTTCATTTTATGGACCTTAGCAGTTGTTACCTCTCAATACTAGCTATAATTTTGGATGTCATACATAACCCATATTTGTGTTATCAGAGCATGTCCAGCAAATTTGTACAGTCCTGAATAGAGGAACTACAGAGACACAGAGACAATAGATAAGATTGTAATCAGGTGATTTTAACTACTTGGAACTATGTGTCCCTATTTAACAAGCTGTTTTTCTGACAACAGGGTGTGAATGTCAGCTGTCTCTAAAACAAATCTCGAGTATAAAGTTAAAAAAAAAAAACAATTCCTCTAACTTTTAATCAAAGAAAAGCTTATCAGACTTACACTTGACAATGTCATGTTGCCGTTGCCTAAGCAAAACTACACAGAATTTTGGGAGTGGCTGCTTGATGAGCCATTGGTCTAAAGGATTTGGGGGAAAATGTCCTGAGGTGGTGGAGTTGCTGCGGGGACACGGCTATGAGTTGGTGTGACATGGTTTAGCATTAATTATTTGTCAGCTATCAGTAGGCTGACCTAACATCCTAGCATGCCTCTTGAGGGCCTTTCCAGTTGAGCTCTCAGGAGGAGGGAATGAAAGTCAGGAAAAGTATGCAATCCCCTTTGGGGGAGGAAAGCACTTCGAGATTTGCAAGCTTCTCTGGGGAAGGTGTTTACCACAAATTTCACATCAATTAAAGGAAGGGCTATAGTGTGGGAAAACCAGGGTCAGGGGTAAAAGAGAAAGGCAAAATAGCACCAGGGAACCCGGGAATGACACAGAAACATCTCTGCTGAAGGGAACGAGTATCCCCAGTGAAAGGGTTAGCAGTGTGTTTGGAATTCTCAACTTGACCTGAGCATCAGGTGGACCTCCTTCTCATCCCTCAGATCTTTACCTTCAGTACACACTTCTTAATGTTTCCTGTGACATGCCAGGTCATCCCCACCCTTTTCCCTTGTCTGGCACCTTATAGAAAGAACAACGTCTAAGGAAAGAAGTAGCCTATGCCAGTTTTGGCCTCCTTTTCCCGGGGCACACGAAGCAATGGGTGTTCTTGCTCCAGAATGCGCGGGGGGGGGCGGTTACCCACTCCTTCCTCATCGTCATGGAAATGGGTAGTGCCTGAAGGCACAGCTGGCTCCTCAGAGGAATCTGGAAAATAGTAACAATGTTAACTCATGTTTCTACACTTCATACTTTGCACAAAACTCGAAGGACTAATACCTAATTCTGAGCTTCAAATATAATATGAAGCAAGAAGTTAGAGCAAGGATGATTATCCCCTAAAAATTGCAACCTAACAGTAGAATATAGATCTCTAAATCTAGGCCCACTGTAGAAACTGGGGTGGGGTTAGGGTGGATGGCTTGGTTAGAGAACAGAAAGAGTAAGGAAGATACCCCATCCTTAGAGCAAATGGACAATACATCCAGGGAGGCCAGGAAGAATGTGGCCTCCTAACAATCTCCACCATCCTGCAAGCAGCCTAATTTTACTTAAAAAAAAAAAAATAGTAACAAAGCTGGAGCCGGAAGCTTACAGCACTTCATGGCAGGAAGAAAGCAGGTGTCGGTCTTCAATGACTCTGAGGAGGACTTGTAGTTTTTGAATTGACCAGGCTGAGACTTGTTTTTAAAAAGGGTGGTATCTATAGGAAATGTAACATCTGCATTGTCTTTATGGAACTGTATTGCCTTTGGATTCTGAACTTCTTTAGAGAAAAAATAATTAGGCATTGGTACTGCTTGCACATTCATAATTTCTTCAAGGTTGACAGCCAGATCTGGCTGAAGGTCTGGAATTCTACTGGAAATGGAGACATCTTCAGGCTCTGGAGTCACACTGGTAACTTCATCTTCTTCAAAAATGTTGGCTCAGTCTTTCTGAGAATCTGGAATTTTGTTGTGAATATGAGCATTCTGGGGCTCTGGAACCATATTGAGAAGTGAGTTTTTTTCAAGATTGAAGTTTTCTTCAAAATCTTGGATTCCACTGACATCAGAGGCTTCTTCATGTCCTGAGATTTCCTCAGCATCTGAGCCTTCTTCATTGTTTTGGACTCCACTCACATCTGAGGATTCTTCCTGGTCTTGAGTTTCGTCAAAATCAGAGACATCTTCAGGGCTCATTACCACATAGAGAGCTGGGACCTCTTTAGGGTTGTAGTCTTCTTCAGAACCTGAAATTCCATTGACCTCTAGAGTTTCTTCATGATCTAGAATTTCTTCAGTACCTGAGATTTCTTCATCATTTGGAACTCCATCAAGAGCTGGAACCTCTTCAAGACTGAAATCTTCTTCAGAGTCTGAGAATCCAATAACCTCTGGGGATTCTTCATAATTTGGGACATGACCACCAGAGGCTTCTTCAGGGCTTGGGACCACATGAAGAGCTGGGACTTCTTCAAAATCAAGGTCTTTGTCAGAGTCTGAAATCCCATGGACCTCTGGGGCATCTTCATAGTCTGGAATTTCTTCAGCATTTGAGGCTTCATCATTTGGGATTTCATCAAGAGCTGGAACCTCTTAAAGATTGGGGTCTTCTTCAGAATCTAAGTTTTCATCATTATCTAAGGCATCTGCATGGTCTGGGATTTCATTCATGTCTGAGCCTTCTTCATTGTCTGGAGTTTCATCAGTGTCTGAGATGACTTCATTGTTCAGGATTACGTCAAGATAGGGAACTTCTGCAAAATCAAGATTTTCATAGTCTTCAAAATCTGGTCCTTCTTCAAGATCATAGTTTGCATTTTCTCCAGAGTTTGGAATTTCTTACTCATCTGGGGCTGGTATTTCTTCAAAGTCTGGGATTTCAATGAGTTCTGGAATTTCATCATCAGGGTCTAGAATATTCTCAAGTGGAGGAAGGTCATCAAAATTCAGAGTATCATCATCATCGTCATCATCATCATCTTCTTCATTAAGCTCTGGTATGTTTTCAAGATGTGGATTTTGAATCTCAAAGTCATTGAAGATCTCAAGACCTTCGACTTCTGCAAAGTCTACTCCTTGACTGAGACATTCAAATACTAACTTTTCATTGATTGTCACATCTTCCTCAGAGGACTCATCTTCCTCAAGGAGCTCATCTTCAGCAAGAACTTGACCTTTAGGAAGGGCCTGACCTTCAGCAAAGACTTGATCTTCAGCAAGGGCCTGATCTTCTGCAAGGGTCTGACCTTCAGGAAGGAAATGATCTTCATCAAATGCCTTGCTTTGAGCAAGAACAGCAGCCCAGACTTCAGCAGAGTTTTCCACTGGATCAGAAAGTAAAGCATCCTCTCCCATCTTTATTCGTGCACTCCTAAATGAGAATGAATTTGAAAAAGTCAGTTCGTATGCTTAAGTTGACTAATATAAAGATGTCCTGTGGTTGGAAGCTCCCCTAAAAGATTTTTCTTCAAACTAAGCATAAACAAGCCAAGAAAATACTCACTGGATCTTCTTCAAATTCCTGCATCTGGACCTTGGGACTGGATTTCCACGCATGCTTAGCAATCTGCCTCTGAATATGGGGAGGCATCTGAGGGTAAATTAGTAATGTTAGCCTTTAGTGGACAACTTTTTTTATATATATACTTAACTCTATCAGGTACCCAGAACTGAAGACACCATGACCAACTAATGTGGGAAGAATTTCTGGACTGGGAGATTTCGAGGTGCCTTTGGCTACCCTCAGGTATGCACGTACAATGTTTCCTTGCCTTGTGAACAGAGAGAGAGAGCTGTGAAATAAATGTTTCCAAAACTTCCACCTACCTGGAAGAAGATATCCCAGTTATCAATCTCGGCTCAGACCACATTGACAGAAGCAATGTAGTGGTCAATTCCCAGTCTTGTTTCCCTGGACTCCTTCTTGGTAAATTTCCCCTTCTTCAGGAGAGCAGATCCAAACACCAAGGCCAAATTAGTGGAAGTCATACGGTTGCCTGAAACCTAGGCAAAGGAAAGCAGAAAGTGGTTGATTCTGAGGTAATAATTGAAGTTATACTAATGAAACTTTTTTATTGTTGTCGTTTTTCTTGTTTCCCTTTCTCTCTGTCTCTCTGGCTCTGTTTCCCTTATATACTCCCACGTATATCCCCTACCACAGTTCTCACTAATCTTTCCCAGAGCTTTTTTACCAACTGCTCATCAAGGCCAATGGAGTCCTCACAGTTCTCAGCGATTTTATGCAGGGCCTTCCTCAGACACTCCAGGGCGTCACTGTGGCAGGGTGGCATCAGATAAACCAGAAATTGCAATGCAGAAAGATGATCCTGTGGCTTCAGAGCTACAGAAAGGAAAACAGGGATTGACTCAGGGGGCTAGCCTGACATCAAGAGAAATGTGATTCTTCTTGAAAATTACTGAGGCTATGGAGAAAAACACCAGGCATCTGTTATTTGTTCATTCCCATAGCATTTAAGCTCAGAAACCATAAAAGCGGGAGGTGCTCCAAATAAAACCAAACCTCCTCTAAATAGAGTAGTTTTTTCTTTGCCCTGAGAGGACACACACAGCTTCAAGAAACTGGAGAAATTTCCAAACAGCAGACTTATAATAGAATATTATGAGATAAAAGGAAAGTAATAAGACTCAAGATTCTGATGGACAGGCATGGAGATTTGTCTTGTGGCACAAAAGATAAGCCTTCTATGTGTGCACTTTTGAGTAAAGCTGATATAAAATTTTGCATATGAGGTGATCTCAGAAAAATGGCTGAGTGAGTGACATCCCAAGCTCTCTCCCCTTAAAACAACAATAAGCTGAATATCTAAAACTCAACAAAACGCCCAAACTGCACACCAGCACGTCTTAGCGTGGGATCTGCACATAAGAGCTCCCACAGGTCAGAACCCTGGGTGTCAGGTGGTTAACTGGAAGAAACAAATAAACTGCCTCTCACAGCCAGAGCTCCCTGTAGGAGGAGGGGGAGGGGAGAAGGTGCGGCAACATCCTTGAACAGCCCTGCCTGGGAGAGCTGGAAGATACACAAGGCTCTCAGCTCTCCTTTAGATATGAAAGCGAAATAATGACTTTTCCAGGTATAAAAAATGACCTTTCCATACGAAGAATGCATTACAGGAAATACTGAAAGAGATCAGCTCACCTAACACAAAATGACCAAAAAAAAAAAATACATAATTAGGAGTAAGGTGACTATCAGGCAAATAGAAGCAGAGGATTGCAACCCTTATTAAGAACAGGGCATTATAAGCTTAAACAATAAGAAGAGATATGATATAACAAGATAGTAATTAACATTCAGCATGCATAGGGACAAACCGAGACAATGACTAAAAAGGGTAGGATTCAAAGATCCAAATTTGCAAAGGGGAATGGACATAAGGTGTGCAGAAAAGAAAATGGATAACTGTGTATATATAACTATCATTTTCACATTCATAATGGTAAACATGCAACGAAGATTCAGAACTGAGTTATATAACATAAAATAAGAAGGATCAGAGTAAAAATCCACAAAAACCAACCAATATAAAGAAAACAGAAACACAAGGACAAGAAAGCAATGGAAACAGTGAGCTACCAGAAAGCAAAAGACCTCATATTTCAATAATTACCCTAAATGTAAATGGACTGAACTCATCAATAAATAGACACGGAGTTGCAGAATGCATCAAAAAAAACAAAACCCAACCATAAGCTACTTCCAGAAGATACATCTCAGCTCCAAAGACAAATATAGACTCAAAATAAAAGGGTATAAAATGATATTTCAAGCAAATGGCATTCAGAGAAAAGCAGGAGTAGCAGTACTAATATTAGACAAAATAGACTTCAAAATAAAAAAGGTACTGAGGGACACTTCATAAAGATAAAAAGAATTATGCACCAGGAAGGCATAATACTTATTAATATCTATGATCCCAATCAGAGAGCCCTGAAATATGTAAAAAAATTACTAACAGAACTAAATGGAGGAACAGACCAAAACATTATCCTAGTAGGGGACCTAAAAACCCTACTGTAAGATATGGACAGATCATTCAAAGAGAAAATCAATAATGAAATATCCTCAAATTACACATTAGACAAACTGTACATAATTGACATTTAAAGAGCCTTTCATCCCAAAACAGTTTCTTATACATTCTTCACTAGTTCACATGGAACGTTCTCAAGAATCGAACACATACTAGGACACAGAGATAGCCTCAACAAATATAAGAGGGTTGAAATCATACCACTCATATTCTCTGATCATAATGCTTTGAAACTAGAGATCAAGTGGAAAGACAAAGTGAGAAAAACATATGGAGATTAGACAACATGGTACTGAAGAATAACTGGATCAGAGAAGAAATAAAAAAGAGAGATCAAGAGATACATAGAAAAGAATGATAACAATAGTACAACATATCAAAACTTTTGGGACACGGCAAAAGTGGTCATAAGAGGAAAGTTCATATCACTACAGGCCTATTTCCAAAAACAAGAATGAGCACAAATAAACAACTTAATGCTTCATCTTAGAAAACTAGAAAAGGAAGAACAAATGAAGCCTAAAGTCAGCAAAAGGAAAGAAATAATCAAAACTAGAGCAGAAATAAATAAAATTGAAAACAAACAAACAAGAAAATAGAAAAAATAACTGCAACAAAGAGCTGGTTCTTTGAAAAGGTTAATAAAATTGACAAAACCCTGGCTAATCTCACTAAAGAAAGAGGAGAAAGAACACAAATAAATAAAATCAGGTATGAAAGAGAGGAAGTTATAACAGACACCACAGAAAGACAAAAGATTACACAAAAATGCTATGAAAAAGAATATAACACCAAATTGAATAACCTAGAAGAAATGGACCAATACTTAGAAAAATGCAATCTTCCTAGACTGAATCAAGAACCAGAAAATCTAAATAGACCGATCAGCAGTATGGAAATTGAAACGATCATCAAAAATCTACCAAAAAGTAAAAGTCCAGGACCAGATGGCTTCACAGTGAATTCTACCAAACATTCAAAGAAGATTTAATAACTATTCTCCTCAAACTCTTACAAAAAATCGAAGAGGAGGCAATACTTCCCAACTCATTTTATGAGGCAAATATTACCCTGATATCAAAACCTGGTAAAGATAACACACAAAAAAGAAAACTACAAACCAAAATCTCTCATAAAGACAGCTGCAAAAATCCTACATAAGATACTAGCAAACCAAATACACCAATATATTAAAAGGATTATACATCATGATAAAGTAGGCTTCTTCCCAAAGACACAGGGATGGTTCAACATACGCAAATCGATTAATGTGAGACACCACATGAACAAATTAAAAAATAAGAT